>NW_008348789.1:3940680-3947104 GCF_000622305.1 Nannospalax galili
TCATTGTAGTTTTTATGTACATTTCTCTGATAGCTAAGGCTACTGACCATATTTTAATGTATTTACTGACCACTTATGTTTTATTTTCAAAAGTATCTATTAAGATTATCTGCTCATTTTAAATTGGATTATGTTTTATTATATTTTTTAGTTTTTATATCTTTTGCATATTACTGACAGAATATCTGGCAAATATTTTCCCCTATACTGTAGGTTATCTTTTCACTGGCTAATTACTGTCTTTGCTCCTACATCATGTGCCAAATGTTTTTGGAGTCCTATTCAAAAAATCATTGTCTGTACCAATGACTCCAAATGTTTCCCCTGTGTTTTCCTGTAGTAATTTCTGAATCTCATGTCTAGCAGAAAAATCTGTTTTGAGTTGATTTTTTACAGATGAGAAACAGTAGTCAAATTTCACTTAAAGCATTTAGAAACCAGTTTTCCTAGGAATTTTTATTATAGAGAATGCCCTATTGTCAACGGACAATTTAGTATCTCTGCAAAGAATCAGTCATATCTAGAAATATGGATTTATATACTCCCATTACGTTCAGTTGTTCCTCATGTGCACTTTAAAGAATGTATTGTTATGTCCTGCTGTTTGTTTTATTGTTGTCTTTCATTTTTGAGACAGGGATTATAAATGTGTGCTGCCATACTTGGCCAAGTTATTAGTATTTTAAGGGAGCTTGTGTTGAATCCATGGATTACTTTGGTTAGTGATGGACATTTTAATTTTATTAGTTCTTCTAATCTTTGAATGCAATATGTATTTCTCCCTTTCATCCTGTTCAATTATTTTCCTTAGTGTTTTATAATTTTCCTTGTATAAGTCTTTTTCTTTTTAAATTAAGGTTAGTCCTAGGGCTTCTTTGTTTTTCTTTGTTTTTTGCCATGACTAAAATGATGAAGTTTGTTATTGTAGTATAGAACAGGTGCTATTTTGTGTTGTTTTCTTTTCATCCTGCCACTTGACTAAATTCATCCATCAACTTCAGTAGTTGATTGCTGGAGTCTTCAGGTTCTCCTGTCTATATTCATATATCATATGCAACCACATCATATCATAATTTGACTTCCTCCTTTCCTTTTAGTATTCATTTTCCTTCTCTTGCCCAATTGTTCATGTCTAAATTTCTAGTACTATTGAACACAAACAGTGAGAATGAACATTCTCATCTTGTTCACGTTCGTAAAGAAAAAGTTTTCAGTTTCCCCATTTAGAAAGACATTGGTGATGGGTTAGTAATGAAAAGCCTTTATTAGCTTCAGTTATGCTCAGTCTATATCTGTTTTTTCAGGGCTTTTAAAATACAATAATTTTGGTTGTTAACACATTTTTCTGCAATAACCGAGATAATCATGGAATCTTTAGCATCCATTCTGTTTCCATGATGTAGTATGTTAATTGATCTTCATATGTTCAGTTTCTTTGCATTTCTGGTATGAAACAAAATTTTTAAGTATTGGATACCTCTACTGTGCAGCTATTTTAAAGATGTTTTAAAACTGTGCTTCTTATTTTCCTCTAACACATATTGTGCATGGCTGCATCTCAATTGGCCCAACACTACTCTTTGGACAGGAAACTTTGTGTTTGAAACTCCAAGAGTGTACATAGAATAAAGGTGTGAAAATATAGCCCTGGGTTTCAAATTGCACTTTCATCATTGTGTCTGAACAATAAATGACTTGACACTCAATAACTGTTAAATTTTTAACACTTTGCTAAAAGCTTCTTCATGGACAGAACTAACAGTAAAATACAGGGGCATCTTCACTCCATTGGGAAAGGAAATCATTATAGGTGTGAAAGATTGCCTCTCAAGAAACAGAATACAGATGATCCAAGAAGGTCTTGGATTTTTAATCTTTTCTAAGCTATTAGTCTATGTGGTGATTTGAATGAGAATTACCTCTCATAGGCTCAAATATATGAAGACATTAGGGGTGCTGTCTGGGAGGTCATTTATCTTTAGAGATGTAGCCTTGCTGAAGGAAGTATATCACTGCAGGTGGGCCTTGAGAGTGCAGAGCCTCACCCCACTTCCAGTTTGCTCTCTGCCTTGTATTTGTTGTTGAAGATGTGAGCTCTTAACCTCCAGCTCCTGCCACCATGCCTGTGGCTGGCTTCCATAACTTCCCTCCATGATGCACTTTTATCCCTCTGGTACTATAAGCTAAAATAAGCCTTCTATCAGTTGTATTGGTCACGCTATTTTATCAGCATAACAGAAAAGTAAGTAATACAGTCAGCATTCTTAGGCTTGGCGGAGGGCTGTGGAAGAAAAGCTACAAGTTCAGACGGCATGGTTGATAAGAAACAGAAATATTGATTGAAGTGTCTAGATTGGAAGTCAGCCTGAGGAGCCCTATAACAGTCCAGAATGCACTGAGGAAGAAACTTAACAGACACACACAGACACAGACACACACACACACGCACACACGCATGCACACACACACACACACACACACACACACAGTGGGCAACGCATAAAGAAAAGTAAGAACTGCAAACATCAGAGGCATAAAATATGACAGTAAATACTACGCTAGTTACAATACATCACAGTCCACCTCAACCCTAGTGCTTGGTAAAATGATCGTTCCTGAAATAACAGGCTAGGTTTATAAAGGGAAAAGCTTCTGTGTAACCAACAGGAACTCAAGAGACCATGTGTTGACATTGCAAGGCTATGCTATTTTTCTACCCATGTTTTGATTTCTGTTCTTCACAAATAACTCTTTTGCATACACTTTTTATGATGGGCTGTGCCATTCCCCCACTGGGTGACAATCTCCTAATTTCTAGCACGCTGGCCTTGCCTCCACACTCAGGTACTGATCAGAATTACTGATCGTGCTAGCCATGCCATGTCTGACATCCACAGAGTTCTTTCCTACAATACTGAGAATTCAGGCTATAATATCTGATAACTATCATAATTCAAGGCAAGATAATGCAAGAGAGAACGTGTAAAAATCATTCAGCAGCATATGGTAAAGAGGCCCAGCATCCAGAAATGTCCCATATTATAATAAATACACTGGAAACCTCACTAACTGATCCTTGTTTAAAGGGATTAAATTTATACTGAGACAGTACTGGAATTCCAGATACAAGAAATTATTACATGCATGTCAGTCATGAAGAAGGAATTTTGAAAAATCCTGTATTAATTCATAAGATACTATAAAATATGTTCCTAATGATATAAATATGGAAAACAAAGAATACATGTGTTGGACTATATATTATAAAAGAGCATCCTAGTATATAACTTTTTAAGTATAAATTAAATTATAAAATCTTAATTCCAATAGACAGTAGTTTGAAAGTTATTTTTAAAATGATATTGACTAGGATCATATATATATTTGCTTCCATTATGCTAATTATATTTGATTAAATTTGGAGATAGATATTTAAATATTAATGTGGAACGTTTTTCATATAATAAATATGAATGTTTAGCCTCTATTTCAAAAACACATGAATAAAACATTGTTTTTCTCTGAATGGCAAAGTTAAACAGCTTTACCGAATGAAGTTATGACCCCTGAATATAGTGATTATATATTGATTTATTTCTTGTGAAGTCTTCTTAATAACATCAATAAATATTTTTTGGTAATATCCCCATGTTAGGTTTTATATTTCTCAATCCAAACTGTCAAGAAGACTTTAAGTGCCTGAATTTAGGTACAGTTGGGGGGCAGGGAAAAATATTTGAAAATGTGAAAGCAATAGGAAAATGCGAACTAACAGATTCTAGCCCCGATAAAGAAGGAAGCTGCATCTTTAACTGGTCTCCTATTAAGACTGCATGCAGCAAGCAGATGCCAGTCACTAGTGGTACAGAGTACAAAGTATTGTGAAGCTTAGAGATGACTATTTAGAAAATACTAACAGAAAGATGAAAACAAAAGGATAAAAGCCTTCTTCAGGCTTTCATTTTCTCATTTGCTATTATGGGCCAAAGATATTTCTGCATTACTGATACACAGATTTTCATCTTAGGTTAATTACTGATGTGAGACAGGAGGACAGCTTTTTAGTCCTATTATCTAACATGGATTCCTTAGATGGATAGATAGTTGCCCAGTGAATCATTCATTTGACTATTTTTCCCTTAAAGGAAGTCCAAGACTAGATTATATTAAGTTAAAATCTCATTTAACTAATAAATCAGAGAAAGCTGAGCGATTAGGTAACAGAGCTAATGTAATGTAGCTGGTGAGTGGGTATCCTGGGATTTTAAGAGGCGTCTTTCTTCTTTATTATACTGTCTTCCAATAATAGAGAATTCACAACTTAAGACACACAAAAAAAAAGCAAAGAAGACTAAAACAGCATCCTTTTTTTCATAGCAGATGTTTATTAATAATTGACTTTTAAGTAAGTCTCCAAAGAGCCTCTGGTCTTGGTTCCTGTGTTTTATGTACTCTTGCCCTCTTCATTGTAGCTAGCCTGGTGCTTCTAGCCTTTAAAATACAGCAACCCTGAAAGGATAGTATCATCATGACCATGATTACCATCTGTCTCTTGCTGAAAGCCGCCCTCTATTGACTTTTTCTCATACAGGCTTGAATGAGCTAGCTGCCATGTTAGAGACTTCTCTGGAAAAAATCTAACTGTGGGCAAAGGCCAGCAGCAAACAGGGAATTCAAGACTTCAACCCAACAGCCAGTGAGTGAATCTTACCAGTATCCATCTGTTCAGCACCCCTCAAATGACAACTTGGGACTTCTGAGATGCTACAGCACTGGATCCACTAAGCTAACTCTGTACAGACACCTCACCACCAAAGTTAGAGAAGTCCATGCTGTTTCAAGCAGTTGCATTTCAAAATAATGTGGTAGAAATTGGTAAAAAGTGTAATTATAATCAAATTAAGCTTAGAAGTATTATATATTTTTCTTTAAAGAATAGGAAATGTTGGTGATCATATATAGGAAAGAGATGAAGTGTCCTAGTGGCCCTCAATAAGAATCACTTCATAAATTATACTAATGGCATTATTAGTGTGATTCCAAAGGAATAAGATATCCCAACTAAGAAAATTTTAAATAGGTCTTAAATCTAGTTATGATGAAAGCTGCACTGTCTACTAATCTCTTGCCACTAGTAGGGTTTCATAATGCACTATTTTTTTTTCATATTTTGCCATCTGTAAATAAATTTCTCAAATGATTTCCATTCCAGTTTCACCGAAGGTACCTTGCCTTTAAAACTGAAAATACATTATTGCCGTAGGAAAAAGCAGTCAAGAGTGTCTGGAGTGGCTTAGGAATCAGAACTGGACAGAAACATTCTCGCATTTATGTGACAACTATAGTTAAGGGGAAAAAGCCTCCGGAAAAATAGTGCATGTGTGCTTTCTGCTGAAATACATCTATCAGTAAATATAAATAATATGGTCAGATATCACACATTTTCAGTGTGCTCTGACTCATTTTTGCAGGCCCTTGGCAAAAAGATCAAATTTTACTTTCTATGCTCTCTCCTTCCCTGTATGGAAGCAAAATTTCACAATTTTGCTCATTGTTTTCCATCTATTCTTTGTTGTATTGTTAGGTATGCAATTATCTTCACAGACAAAAAGAAGTGGGTAGAAAACGGCAATTTTCATTTTCCTTAGACATGAGAGAATATCATTAGACGGACTGAAGACACTGGGCATAAAGAGGAACAGTGTTACTACCATGGACTTAGTAGTCGCAGTCTCAGATTTAAATAAACATATTTAGGGGGAATCATTATTAACAGAGACTAGTCTGTAAAGAGCATGAATCAACATATCAATTGTCTAGTACAGAGATGCTAGCAAAAAGGCCTTTAAGGAACTGTGGAATGACCACATCCAAACCAACTAAAGCCATCCTGGATGAAATTTTTCTTAGGTAAATATTTAATAAATGAGTCATTTGCTTGAGAATAGAAAAATAAAGGATCAGTGAAATGGCTCAGTGGATAATGCTGCCCACAGCCAAGCTTGATGACACAAGTTCAATCCCTGGACCCACATGATAGAAGGAGAGAACTGACTCTTCCAAGTCGTCCTCTGACATCTACACACATGTCATAGGGCCTGTGCACCCACAAACACAACCACACAAATAAATAAAATGATAATTTTTTAAAAAAATTAAAATAGAAAAAATGATGAACTCTGCTCTGAATCTGAACCAGATGGACTTGAACCAGTGTCCAGTCTATAAAGAGGAGGGTCAACACAGAGGAATCATTTCCTCCATGCTTCCAGGAGAAGCCAACAATGGTCGA
The DNA here is from genome assembly GCF_000622305.1 of Nannospalax galili. Taxonomy (NCBI): domain Eukaryota; kingdom Metazoa; phylum Chordata; class Mammalia; order Rodentia; family Spalacidae; genus Nannospalax; species Nannospalax galili. The sequence continues at coordinate 3,946,973 of NW_008348789.1, forward strand.
GCATGACCTTTGACTTATCTTCACATAGATGGAACTGGTAAAAGAAAGGAGCCAGGGGATCCTCCCAAGCCCATGGGACCCCTGAGGAACAGATCCTCAAATGACCTCAAGAGTGAAAACAAATCAGTTTAT
>NW_008348789.1:3947819-3959679 GCF_000622305.1 Nannospalax galili
AATAGAAAAAAATGATAAACTCTGCTCTGAATCTGAAGAATTATATTTATTTTGGTCCCCAAAAATCAAAATAAGATGTTTTGTGGACAAACCTCCAACAAGAGTATGACTAATTCATAGCAGAAAGGTAAGGGATCTAGTTTGAGAACCATGCCCATAAGTGTTTATCCTGGTCCCAAAGTGTGTTCAGAGTTGTTGTCTATCTACAATATAAAAATCATTATTTGGAATACACAAAATAGTCACTCTGTAATAACTGGATAAAATATGTCTAATCTCATGGTAGGCTATATGCTTACAACACACATTAATAAAATAGGGAAATGCAAACATGGAGATGACAGCTATATTTAGATGGAAACTGGCAACACACCATATGTAATATATTCTGATATTACACCTAAAACTATAAATATAAAAACATATCATTTCTCATTACCATGGAAATGATTCTAGAACTGGCAAACTTTCCTTGGTAGCTAAACTTCCCCTTTACGCAGCATGCTGAATTTGGACGAGTTCTTAGGAACGGTGTCCAGTTGGCTTTGGTTGTCAATCTGACACACCTGGGAAGAGGAAACCTCAGGTGGGTAATTTCCTCCAACAGATTGGTCTGTGGTCATGTATATGAGGCAGTTTTTGCAAATTGTTGAGAGACGTTAGTGAGTATTTTGATTATTGAGTACTGATGATACCACTGTGGATGGTGCCATCCCTGGGTTGTATAAGAAAGCAGGCGGAGCACAGGCCAGAGGAGAGTGCCAGGAAGCAGCGTTCCTCTGTGTGCTTCTGTTCCTGCATCTAGTTTCCTGCCTGGAGTTCCTGGCTGACTTTCGTCAAAGATGGATTGTCACTTGGAAGATAAGATGCAATAAACCTTTTCCTCTCCAAGATGGTTTTGGTCAGTGGCTTATCACAGCAGTAAAAGTAACTGGAGAAATAGCAAAAGTGGGAATCATGAAATTATTAGATTGCACCACATGGTTATGAATCTATCAATGTTTTGAATTACAAATAGTAAGAAGTTAACTCTACATATGACAAACATGTCTTTGCAGAAGCCAAAGAAATGGATCAGGGATTAAGCATATCATGTTTTCTGTCACTAATTTACATAGCCTACTTTTTATTAGAATCATCATCTAACGCAATTCAATCAGAATTGAGCTACCAGTCCATGTAGGGAACTATGCACAAGTATTAGACTACTGTATACTGCAAAATTCTGTTTGACAACATCGCTAGAATTCAGTATCTGTGGGTGAAAGCTGAAAAATTATAGGGACACCCAAATGTTAAACTTATTTGAACTGGAGGATGTTGAACTTGGTTCTCATTCTACACCTACATGATATTGTTTCTTCTTCATTATCTATCCCCTAGGTCAGCAGCTGAAGGTGCCGTGCAGGTTCCGGCCTCAGCCAGCATGCTATATGAAATCATGGGAGATACGAAGTGGGAACGCCCACGTTCTGGTCTAACTGATGACTGTGGGCATTACTCCCACACACACACATCCTGAAATGCACTATTAACATGCTTGCAAATTGACCATGTGACCCTCTATTCATAACAGCAATGACATTACCTACTCCAAACTCTTCATAAGTTTCTCTTGATCAGTTCTCTAGTGCAATAGCCTCTGCTTATTTCCACCAATGCACCAAGTCCATTTGTGCACCTGGATCTTTACAATTTCTACTCTGCCTCTTTAGAAACTCTGTTGCTTCTATCTCATATACTTCAATAACTTCATGTATCAGGAATACCAGTTCAGATATCATCTCCTTGGGAGCTTATGATTATAAACCTGAAAACTGACCCTCAATGACATTCTCAAATCTTCATCTGATTTGTTTTTCATAAACTTCTATCATCATGTGACTTTTTAAATATTTAAAGTTTATCGTTTGTTCTTAAAACACATTAAAGTATGTATAAAGGAAACATTATTTTAGGGTATGTGCGGGCGGTGTGGTGCTTGTACACAGGAGACTTCCAGTACACCTGCCTATTTGTGCTCATGCAGAAGGCAGAGGAGGATGTCAAAATAATTTTCTCTTGCTGACTACCATATTGTCTTGAGTTAGAACCTCTCCCTGAACTGGAAGACTCATCATTTCACCTACAGTAGCAGACCAATGTGTCCATAGGATCCACTTATCTCCTTATAATTCCACACTTCCACAGCCATTCTAAGCTTTTTATGTGACTGCAGACAATTTGAGCACTTTGAACAATTTCATGCTTGCACAGCAAGCACTCTGACCTACTGAGCCTTGTCCCCAGCCCAGGAACTCATTTTTACTGTTGTCCTATGAAGCTACCCTAATACGATGCAGACATATTCCTTAGGAAACTATGGATATCCCACAAATGGAAGAAAACTATAAATAAATCAATAACATCTTTAAAACTAGGAAGAATTTTGTATTTTTACAACCTCTTATATCTCTGAGGATGGAGAATTCTCATTGAAAGCTCAACCTCTGGGGAATATAATGCTTTCTATAATTTAGGAAGCGCTCTCCAACCTTCTCATGATAGACACATTCCTATGGAACCTCATCATCGTGCCCACCCATAAGATTTTCCTATGTGAAAATTATTCCATAAGCATATAATTCAACGAATAATGCAGATTGAGTATGTCATGTATTTTGTAAAATTATTTCTTGAGGCATTAAGATTGTCTATACTTCATTCAGCATTAGTAGGTATGTATTACCAGATCTCTTAGCAATTAGAGGTTGTCAGTTTGACCACAGCTTTGTTTTCTTTTATCCTTTCACATGGTCAAAGTATTAGCATGCATTATGTTTAGTTGTTACAGATTGCTTAATGCTTTTATGCAATATTAGCAGTAATTATTCTTTGCTCATGCAACACACACACACACACAAACACACACACATATATATATGTATATGTATATATTCCTTTAAAGTGCATGGGTTTAGTTCTTTTTAGCAAAATTATTTTTTTAAATCAGAGAATAAGTGATAATTATGTTTATCAACATTTGGCAAACAAAGTAAACTTTAGTCATCTCATTTTTCTGCTGCAAAGATCAGGTAATAGTTTTATTCACTTCTTAAGTCACTAAATGAAGAATAATTTGTGCGCTTTCCAGGGCTAATTGAGAATCAGTAATTTCTTACTTTATGCAATAAACTTGGACTTTGTATAATTATGATTTTTTAAAGATTTGTTCAAATTTTAGGGAAGAATATTTAATATGGTTTTTATATTTGGAAGTATTTTTAAAGTTAAAAGACAAACAGGAGAAAATAGAAATTCCAATGCTGGGTCTGAGAAATATGGATATTTTTCACACGCAATAGAAGATATTACTGCATGCCCAATAGAAGATAGTGCATGCCCAGCATGGGCAAGGCTCTCATTCAAATACAAGTGCCACAGAAAATTAATTATAATAAATAAAATAATAAAAAAAAAAAAACTTATTTCCAGAATGATCTGGTTGGCACTTGCTGGCTTTTATTGCTTCCAGATGAAATGAGGTGAGTTTAGCATTTCTATTAAACAAATAAACTGAGGCCAAATTATATGCTTATCAAATTGTGTAAAAGCTAAGTTGACTCTGTGGTGTAGCTGTAAACCACCCTGGTCCTCAGAGTACCTACAGTGCTGTTCCTCTAGCAGCTGTCTTATCAATAGAGCTTGTTTTAGATAGTGATTTCGGAAAAGCACAGTGTCTCATTATTTATATTCCATTGAATCTAACATCTCATTCTTTTGAAAAAAATACATCCCTTTAATCAGAACTCTGCCTCAGTCATTGATGAAAGGGGATGGTTAATCCAAACCTTTGCAACCACATTAAGTTTCATTCAAAATGGATTTACATTAGTTTTTATAGCAGCATTCTTGATGCTCTGGACAAAATAATTGGTGTTCTTTTGTTGCAGATGGTGGATATCTTGTGCAGTATTGGAAGTTTTGCAGTATCTCTGCCCTGTTTACTAATTTCAAGTAAAAATATTTTCTATAGTTCATGATGAACAAAAATGTCTCCAGACATTGCCAAATATTACCTGAGAGAAAAAGATCAAAATTGCCTTTGAGTTCAACAAAATTTGGACGTCACCTAAAGTATTCAAATGCATGTGGATAATTTAATTCTGCACTGAAAAGGAATGTTACAAAAACTGTACAAGTTTTGAGAAGGAAAAATAAGATTGAAATTAAGGCATAGCTAAAATTCTAATAAGAAGTGGGCATTAAGCATATGTTTGCCAATTAATGTGCGTGCAAACAATAATTAAGCCAAGTTTTTAAAGAATACTGCTCTATTTTCCCACTTCTAAGCAATTCTCATAAAAAAACACTAAAAGTTCAAAATGACCTCAGAGACAATCCAATCCAAATCAGTAGTTTTATAATAGCAAAAAAAAAAGGGGGGGGAGAAGAGTTGACATAGTGGTATATGATTTCTCCTTCTCCAAGGTTTTTTGTACTAACACAGTTGATCCTAAAACCAAAAACTACAGACCATAATCTCACAGAAAAATATATAAAAGCTCCTGAATACTGTCACGCACTCACAGTGTCTGCAATTCTACACTGAATAAAACTCAGAAAAAGAGAGAAAGATGGAAGAAACAATTCACACTAACATGTGTACATGATTTGGCAAGCTTAGTGAACTTTAAATACCAATAACTGGCAAAGAATTTAGCTGGAATGCTTAGCACATGAGGTGTATATGAAGTAGAACCAAAATTTCTCAGGATTAGAGGAACTTTAAAAAGTGCAAGTGCACTCACACAGACAAATACACACACACACACACACACACACACACACAATTTTTAGCAGCTGACATCGTGGTCCTCTGCCTCCTTCAGTCTTTCTGACCCCTCTTCTATGATGTTCCTTGAGCCTTAGGGGTTGGGGCTGAATATCAGATGTATCCATCGTAACTGCTTCCCAACCTCACTTAGTCTCTTCATTTTGACCAGTTGTGGCTCTCTGTAATTGTCTCCATCTGTTGCAGATAGAAGCTTCTCTAATGAGTGGTGAGAGCTACACTTATCCGTGGGTATGAGAATAGTTTTTCTGTTTTGTTTTGTCTTAGTTTGGTTTTATTATTTATTATTTTTTAAGAATACAGTTAGAAATTGTATTGATATAGGAAAATGGCAAGAGTAGATGCTCCTCCAAGGTTGATGGCCTTTCCAGACACATGTATTTGGCGAGGTTTACAGTAGCAAGCATGAATTCTCTGCTACTAACCAAATGACAGGGAAGTTTTACTCATGAAATCCTGAGAATATGATTGCCAAAACAATATCTGCATAATGACAACAGCAGATTACATGCCATCATGGATGGGGTGACTTTCACAAGGTCACACCTCTCACTGAAGAGTTGCAGGCAATTAATGGCTGCTGAGACAGAAAAAAAAAAAAAAAAAAAAAAAAAAACACTTTCTCCAATGACTGTTCCCTGATAGGTTACCCAATCATAAGTGGTCTGTCATAAAGACATGCACATACTAGCACTACTAGTTGGACTCAGTAAACTGTTTACACACAGAGATGTGTAAAACAGTAATAATTAAAGAAAGGGTTGGGGTATTGCAAGGGAGAGAGAGGAACATGGGGAGAGTTGGGGTGGGGAGAGAAAGGGGTAGAAATGATGTAAATACAGCATTCATGTATAAAATCCTCAAACAATTAATTTAAAAGTTCCAAATTATACACAACTTGATAGAAGATGAGGTTGCAGGTAATAAAATCACAGAAAAATAAATGTTGGCTTATCATGAGTCGTGGGACAGCTTTTGATACCCCCCCAATCATCCAAATTTAAAAATAAGATGTGATTCATTGGTTTGCAGTAGCATAATAGCTAATGAAATTATGACCTACAGTAACCAGGAGCACAATGGTCACTGAGCACAAGGCTTTGAGGGAACCAAGTAGCTGCTTTGAGACATAAAACAAGTTACATGAGAAAGCGTGCACTGTGAAGGTGAATTGGCTATTTCAGAATGAAAAGATGCCTTGGAGAAAATGAATAAAACAAATAAATGCCTAAAAGCTGTGGCTCAAAACACAAATGAGAACAGTGAGAACTGAATAACATGGGTTACATAATCTTGTAGCATTTGTCGCTGTAGGCCTAAAGAAAAGTACTAAACTTACAAGTATGGTCCATCTGATTATGAAATGCCAAAGTGGTTTGCATAAACAGCCTCATTAGAATGCTAGTGTAAATGCTAATGAGTTGGGTGAGAAAACATGAAGTTCTGATAATTTTATGTACAGCTGAGGACTTTTAGCAGGAATATATGTTATAATTCACAGGGTACATCCACACCTAATCTTCCAGATGCCCTTGATGCTGCATTAGCAGAAGAGAAAAGCAGGCCTGTCTACACAAAAAGTGGCATCTTTCTTCTCCATCTTATTTGAAACCCTTTAACAATTTCACCTGACAGATTTACCTTGCAAAGGAAAAACATCCCCCATCATTGCTAATTATAGGATCTAAATTAGAAATGGAATTCATCATGCCCTAAGAAGACAATTACAAACTCAAACTCCAGAAGAGATGAAGCATGAAAATATTGCCTAAAGTCTATGAAGTTGTGTCATTAAGATCTAGAAATTATGTGTAGTAACGAATACTGGTTGTACTAAACCTAGGGCTGCAGAACATAATCTTTTAATGTATCTGTTGCTGTCCTTCCCAGAATTTATCATTAATGCCTTGCCTGAGAATGCGAGATGATGGTTTGATCTACTGTTTGGTTAACTAACTGATGTATGACTTAATGAAACTGAAATGTGAGTGACTTTTCTTTGCATTACCTATAGAAAGTTCCAATGAATAAATAAATAAGAATGGTAGAGTAGATTTATCCGTTGTAATGCACTTATTCTACTCCATACATCTTTTAAGAAAGAGTGAAATAAGCTTTCATTTTCTGATGACTGCATCGATGACAGAGCATCAGCATCTTTAGAAGGTATTACTTAGGCTGTTCTCTCATAGCTATAAGATGCTACAGCTGATGAAGGCTTCATGACATCCCTGGGAAAGATGGGATCCCTCAGTGCTGAGACCAAACTATATGAAGAGTCATAGGATACAAGATGTAATTAACGCTAGAGCTTCAAAGGCATACTTTCCAGTGGCTGACAGACTGTGCTCTCTGTGGGAAAGAACCATTGACTGAAGAGCTTCAGCATTCCATGGTCAACATGAATGGTCCAAGTGACAAGCATTATTCTGTTCAATGACAACATTATTCTGTTGGTCAAGAATCCAGTTCAAAGACCCAGAGTCCACAGAATGACAAAGCGTTTGGGTACTGCTAAGGGATAACCTCAATAATATCACAAATCTATTTTCCTAAACTAAATCAGATTTTTTGGAGACTGATTAATCTCAAAATATAATAGATATTTTGAAAATTGCTTTAAAAAAAACCTCAAATCAACACAAATACATAGGGCTAGAAAAAATATGATCCACTATACACAGCAGGGAAATTTTTGTTACATTAGAATTCAGAGTAATTTTATCTCATTATCAAGTTACTGAAACCAAAAATCTTTCTAATACCAATTTAGTATTTCTTGCTCTATTAGGGGAAAATACAGAGTTGGAAACAAGAAGAGCATCCTTGTTAGCTGACTAGAACTCATTCATTCTTCCTTCATAAATAACTCTCATTTGCACTTTTACCAGTTACTCCCACCTTGGCAGTTAGTGCAACTCAAGAGAGAGCTGAGCTATATTCAAACTCCAGGTATTTTATTCTCTTTTTGTGGTGTTTTGATTAGTTTTTGTTCTCAATCTCTTCCCCGCAGTTGTTGGTCATCAAAAAGAACATATGTAACCTGGACTCATACTGTCTACTTTTACAACTGTCATGAATCTTTTAACCGGGAAAGGCAGAACTGTGAAGTAAAGAGAATGATTCGGGGAGTTGAATGAGAATGAATCTGTACATCAGAAAACTTTAAGCTGGTCTCTGGCCTTCTAGTCAACAAAGGCAATAGATATTCCTAGTGTACTATTTAGATTCACTAAGTGGAGAGTCACTAAAATTTTCAATGAAAATCATCTCTATATCCACAGTCAGTATGCTTATATCAGTATGCTTATTTAATAACTTTCTCTCAGTGAGTAATTCTGGCAATAGATTAAAGGAATTCCAAAGCAATTATCAATACATATTCAAATGTAATAACTGAAATTTTTCAGTATAAAAAATAATTTACTTTATATATCTCCAATATACATTCTATATTAACACAAGTTTAGCCGACAAAATATATGCATGAATACCGTCTCCTAAATATAATACCAATGGTACTGTATTTCTTTTCAAGATGTGTGGGAGAACATTATTTCAAGATACATGAATTATTCTTGTTTAAGAAGATTTCTCAGTGTTTTAACATGTTAAATTTCCTAGTAAATATTGTGAGGGAGTAGGGATAAAAATCATCAAAAGTAGAAGATGATGCCCTTATAGTATTGAGACTCATTTGTAGTTTATTATATTCACCACTGTTTTCTTTGCTTGTGAAAGGAAGTAAAAATGTCAGAGTTGCTGTGGGGATACATGGGAACTGTCTGTGCTGCTCTGATACAGAGTGCCTGCATGCTGCATTCTTTTCTTTTTTTCTTTTAAAGATGAAAATTATAATGCTCAGTGAGATGACTCAGTGGATCCATAATTAATTATTAAGCTTATAATCTGTCTCTGTGAGTGTGGAATGTGGAAGCAGATACAAAAGACATGTAGGAAACTGCAATAAGGGCACAACATGGACATGAATTTCAAAAAGTACATGCAGAGGTTGGAGGTTTAGCTCAGGGATGAAACAATTTCCTTGCATATGTGAGCCCCTGGTTTGATCCTCAGCCTTGAAAAAAAACCATATGGAAATACAATTATACTTATAAACTATATAAATTTGAGGGCTGAAATGGAGTGTAGTTGAAATAGTGCTTTCCTGAAGGTACTGATGAATGTCTGCAGCTTTAGAGTCCACCCTTAGCACCACGTAGAAGGAGGCTTGATGATGTAGGACTATAATCCCAGCTTTCAGGAGCTGGAAGCAGGAAAATAAGAATTTAGGTCATTCTTAGCTACACAACGAGTTTGAGGACAGCCTGGACTAAATAAGATCCTGAATGAATGAATGAATGAATGAATGAATATGTTAGTGCTGAATGAATGACTCAGTTCACAGAGAATTTGGGACTCTTTAATAAGATTCCTTGAGTCTCTGTATTACTTTATCACCCATGTGTCTGTAAACACAAGTGGATGTTTGTAAAGTAGTTGATGGTTACAGAGCTATAAAATTTTAGAATTACAAGGACTCAGCCTTCACCACCACTTCCAATTTATATACTAGTGACAAAAATATTTTGTGGTTTTACTTGTGTCATGTGCACTGGGTAAAGTGACAGATGATTCTCTCTGATTCACAGGTCAGTGCACAATCTCAACATTTGCTTAGAGGCTTCCTTCCAGTTTGGGGCACCCCAAAGCAGAGCACAGGATGTTCCACCACCTATTTTTACAAAAGCCCATCTCCAAAAAATTTTTGGCACAAACATGGATAAAATTCGATAGAAATAACTAACACAGGTATGAAGGCAATGATAGTAGAGTCTTTGGAAACGTCATTAATGTGACTGAAGACAGATAGTTCACGAAGTCGAGGCTGAAACAGGCTCCCAGACAGCAGCTCTTGAACAACATGCTGCATAAAGTGGCTGCCAAGGGCTTCAATACCGTTTGTTTTATTAAATATATTTGCAAGTAACATAGTGTTTACTAAATGATGTAAATATCTCTCTGAAATCCCATATACTGCTATTTTGCACCAATCTTATATGGACATTCAAAATCTTTGCTAGATTTCACATTTTGATATAGTTCCAGTTTTGCATTAATTTCATCTTAAATCTAAATTCCTTAATTTTATTACATTTTACGTGGTAACTTGAAAAAAATCACTGGTTCCAATCAACTTATAATAATCTACCTGAGTAAATAAGTAGTCTATTAACTAGAGTTGGTCACTTTATAGAATCATGGCAAAGGAAAGTTATATTCTGTAATTATCTAAATTATGCTTGAGTTTTCTAAAAAAATGTTTATTAATGATTATGAAACTCAATGTCTATGTGGACATTTCCCGTTTTTAATTTGAAATAATTTCTTATACAGAAATTATTTCATACTGAATTTAAGTGGCACAGCAAAAACCATCAAGAATAGTACTTTTTACCTTGTTAAAATATTTGATAAAATTCTTTCTTGACTGTTTAACTTTTTAGATTATTTAAAAATTCTAATGTCTTTTGCTACAAGGTTTAATGGTTGTAGTTTTTGTTTTTATTATTATTCTTGTGTGTTCTGTTGAGTTTTTGAATAACATGCTAAATTGGTCAAACGTATAATAGCTTAAAACATGAGCTTATATATGAATTGTCAAGATCAAGCATACACAAAGAGTGATGCAAATACCTAACCCACAGCTGTTGCACAGGGGCTGGTCATGACCCTGTATAGTATCTGCAGAGCCTCTGAAGTCTGAGGGAATCAAAGATCACTAAACCTGATTCACAGTGGCCCCAGAGTTACAGCTGCTGCAGAATACACCTTACAGCTGGGCTATTCAAATCCATGGGGGTAAAGCCCCACCACCACCCTTCACTCCCCCACCCCCATCCCCATTTCTCTGGAAGGTGGGGCTTCTGTCCCAATAACGTTGGAGAATACAGCATAAACCTAAAAACTATTCCAATTATTTTTTATTTTGAACTTAGTTGATTCCTGCCACTCCTTTCTTCTTTCCTGTTCCTTTGGGTATTGAATATCTATCCAAAGCTTGCTATGCACAGTTGTACTTTAGGAACGTACAATATGTATTTTTACCACTGAACCACTGAAACGTCTCACAGGAATAAATACAACTTGAGTCTCTTCTGTACATTATTAAGCATTGTTTAGATGAGATCCTGTATTCATATTTTGAAGTTAATTCTGGAGTAAGGTAGGATTCAGGGAGCTATTTAGAGTGGATTAATTTTCCGCATGAAAGAACAGAATTAATTTTTGATGGCCAGAGGTAGAATGTAATCATGTGAATATTTATTTCTGTACAAACTTCCTATGCTGGAAATCTAACACCCAATATGTTTATTATCAAGTAAGCCTTTTGCATGGTGATCAAGTCATGATTGAGGTTATTATGAATGAGATTTATGACCCTATGACAGAGATACAAAAGAGTTATCTGTCATGTAAAGACACAGAAAGAAAGCACCGAGTATCACTCAGAAAGGAGGTCCTAACCAAGCGCTCACTTTTTGGTGGTCTGATCTTGAGCTTCCCAGACCCTATAACTCTGAGAAATAAAGTTATAATATTTATAAGCTACTCAGCTCATGGTGTTTCATTACAAAGTCAATGTTGAGATTTATGGAATATTTTATATTAGCAAAATATATAATAAAAACATACATGAATCAACTGAGATACTTCTCAGATATTTTGGTATCATTTTTTCCTTTTTAATCTTACCTTCATGACTTCAGATGATCCAGACCTTATCTTCTCATACATGTAAATATTTCTATGGTTTTGTCTTATGATAGTAAGAATGATGATAACATTATTCTCCATTCTCATTCATTTCTTCACAAATGACATAATTATATTATTTTTAAACATCTATATGAATTTCTCTTACATATGTATGTCTGTATATATTATGTATATTGTATATATCCTTTTAATTATATATTGTTGGAATGTAAACCAGTGTAGAAACTGTGGAAATCAATAGTGGAG
>NW_008348789.1:3966504-4012737 GCF_000622305.1 Nannospalax galili
TCCAGCTATACCTTTCCTGAGTATTGACATTAAAGAATTACCTATTATACTTTGATAGAATCTTATATATAAAAAGAAGTTCCATATTGTTTCTAAGATGCATATAATATCTTTCAATTATCACATTTCTAAATTTGTTATAAATAATCTTATTAACGTTTCTAAAGAAAAAAAACAAAACAAAAAAAACTGGAAATAGAACATATGATCCAGCTATACCTTTCCTGAGTATTGACATTAAAGAATTACCTATTATACTTTGATAGAATCTTATATATAAAAAGAAGTTCCATATTGTTTCTAAGATGCATATAATATCTTTCAATTATCACATTTCTAAATTTGTTATAAATAATCTTATTAAAAATTAAAATTCTTGCTGGGTCTGGTGCTGAAGGGTTATACACTAGATACTGAGGAAGGTGAGCAGGAGAAACGGAATTTCAAGACCTGCACAGACTGCAGAATAAGCTCAAGAACAGTCTGGGGAACTTATTGAGACCCCCATTTCCTAATAAAGCGTAAAAAGAGATCTGGGGTTGTAGCTCAATGAAGGAGCACTTGTTTAGCATATGCAAAGCCCTAGGTACAATCCCTAGTGCCCAAACAAATATTTATTAGTTAATTAATTAAAGCAAAGGTTTTTTAATGAATCATTCTTAATTACTTGTAAGTAAAGATGCAAAAATAGTGTTTTTTTTCTTTCCCTTTTCAAATCTGGAATTTGGGGGAAAAATACAATCCCTAGTGCCCAAACAAATATTTATTAGTTAATTAATTAAAGCAAAGGTTTTTTAATGAATCATTCTTAATTACTTGTAAGTAAAGATGCAAAAATAGTTTTGTTTTTCTTTCCCTTTTCAAATCTGGAATTTGGGGGAAAAATCTGTAAAAAAGAAGGTGTCCATTAATGTCAATTTGACTTAAAATCATACAAATGAAGTTAATTTCCCAGGCATATGCTAGCTGTAGTTACAGTTTTCTGACCTTTGCATATGGTTTGCCATCTTGCTGGGCAGTCAGTTCAGAAGACGTCAGTTACATATTCCCACAGCTATGGAACAGAGTAAGTTTCCTTCTGCTCTCCTCATTGCCAGTTTTGTAAGTGATGCCTGCATCAGTCGGTGCTCATGATAGGCATTTTTTAAAAAATGTGTTACAGGAGTGGCAGAGGCAAAATATACAAATTCCACAAACAGCAATCAATTGCTTGATGACTGACTGCCTCCGGACAGTTTGTTTCAACTTTTGAAGGTTTGTGGAAAACTCCTTTTAGTTTCATCTGATCATCAAGGTCTTACTGCCAGCATAACATACAAGGCACTTGGATCTATCAGCATTTGACTTAGAATCTTTAGATTGAAAATGGAATATATCTGACAGCACACAGAAAATATCAGTAAGTCTGATGCGGTTTAATTCAAGAGCCTCTATGGGCTGTCTCAAGGACAGCGAGACCTGAGAAGTCACATGAGCCCTTCTGGAATCCATACATGCCCTTATACTCACTGTTACAGAAGCAGTAGAGAAGGGAATCAAAAAAGGCATATAGTCTCCCTAAAATTTCTGCAATCAGACATCATCTAGATACCCAACAGAACTACCACTCCTTCATTTACCTGTGCATTTAAAGAATGCATATCTATTAAGATCCTTTGATATCACACAGAGGTAAACAAATCAAACCATTTTCTTAGCAAAATCAAATATAAAATTTTATGGAAAGATTTGGATAATGGATGCAATAAATAAGTAACACAGCAAACAAAATATTCAGGACCACTGTCAAGAAGGAGCTCGATTTCACTAGAAGAATACCAAGAACAACAAAAAGAATAAATAAACTATTCAGCTGTATGTGATAAGTGTTTAGAAAATGCCAAAGCAAGAAAACAGCATAGAGGTGTTAGCGAACTTCAATTTCAAACAGAAACACCACAGGAAGCCTTTTTGCAAGTGCTATTCTGAGTAAAGATCTGAAGGAAAATGGTATAAGGGGGCATGTACTAGATTTGTATAGACATCCATACATAAATGTTTCCACACATAAGGCATAGGGAAATACAACAGGTCTGCCCATAACCACAATGCACAATAGAATTTTAGTGATAAGATAAAGCTAAGATGGCTGACTGCTGGGAGACCTTGACAGCAGATGGAGCTGAGGTGAGAGAAAGTATTTAGACACCAAAGTTTAGGCATCTTGCCAGTTCCTCGATTATAAACCAAGAAATATGTTTGCAGAAAGATTAGTTGCATTTCACTAATGAGTTGAAGCAAGCACAGAAAGAAGGAGACCCACTCAAATGACAACTGCAGAAATGTCACCAGCACAACCTCAAACTCAGCAGTCACAGGTGCATTTTTGAGGAAGCGTATTACCTTGATCTGCTAGATGATGACTGACCATACATTTTTGTTATCTAATTTAAAATGTAAGAACTATAGGAATTAGTACACTCAATGAATTATGAACAAATGAGCAAGTACACCAATCAATAAATGAGCAAATGATTTAGTCATACACTTATCAAAAATGTGAATGGCCAGTAAATATATGGGGGAAAATCTCTCTCAACATGTCTAGCCAGGAGAATGTGAATCTATCTTACTCCAGTTAGAACTCCAGGAAAGCTCCTCAGTAGGAAAGACATTTCTAACTCACAGCTTGATTTCTATATGTCCTGCAGCATGCATTATCTTCAGTGGTATTTTCTTATCAACTAGTTCTAGTGAGTAACCAAGAGCAACAGCAAGAACCTTTATTCTATGGACAACCTCTGGAGCCTCCCTGGACAGAAATTCATAAGGAGGTGTCCCATAACTAGCAGTTGGGTTTTCACTAAATTGCCTTTGGCTCCCAGTAGCCACATTATCACACCATGGAATGTTCCTCTCTTCAAACTCTTTTGTCCTTTTTTTGTTAAAAAAAAAAATAGATGACAAAATAGCAAGTTTCCATATTGCTTTTAAAATGCACTTAGTTTTGTTAACCCTCCTCCCTCACTCCCCTGTCATCCACATTACTCTACCCTGGTGCTCAATTAAACCTTACACCTCCATTATTCCTCACTGCCCACCCCACTTTCATATCACATGCTCTACATCTGAGAAAGTCAGATGAACAGTCAGCTACAACTGTTGCTTTAGTAAATGGGCTCAGTGGCAAATATGATTTTTAAATATTTATGTTTATATTCATAGGTTAGTGCTGCTCTCGGCTTTGGTCAAAGAAGCTTCTGTTTGTACTGAGAGAGGGTTGATGCAGAGGCTCATTACTGGCCAAAGTACTGAGAATAAGTAACTGTTGAGTGCTCATCCCTAAACTGGACTTCTGAATCACTCCCTCCAAGGATTAGAGAACACCACAAAAGAGAGATCCGAAAGAATCCAAGATCTGGGGTTGGAGAGATCACTCAGCTTATGAGCACTGAATGCTATTGCAGAGAAGCTGAGTTGGATTCCCGGCACTCACATGGCAACTAACAACCCTCTATAACTCTAGTTATCAGGAATCTGATACCTTCTTCTGACCACTGTGGGTTTTGTACAACACAAGTGCACTTATATCAAACATAAAATAAAAAATAATTTTTAAAAAAAGAAAAGCATCTGAGACCCAGGGGAGGATCAGGAGGAGTTCTCTGAAATGCTGTCTTCTGGGCATGGCACAGTTGATGCATTTATGAACTGACAGCAAGAGTGGCTAACTGCACAAGACCTGTGTAAAACTTGCCCAATAACCATTCCATTATGAGTGGTAGAGGGGTTCATAAGATCCCACTCCTCTGGCTACAAGCAGTTAATGGTTATTGGGGGAAAAAAGTCATTTTTCTCAATGGTGTAGCCACTCCACTCATCAGCCACCTTACCTCAAGCAAATATCTCAAGTCATGTTTGTACAAACACAAGCAACCCTATTAAATTCAATAGGACACACACACACACACACACACACACACACACACACACAAGTAACAGAGAGACTTGATCAGAAGGGGTTCAGTGGAAGGCTAAAGTGGATGAGAAAGGATAATGAGTATTGTGATCTAAGTTTTATACATATTTTTAGCCATATATAGAAAAGTTAACATCACCTATTCTCTTTCACATGTGTAAACATATATAAATAGTCAAAATAAATATTTCCTTTGAAAATAGAAGATAGATTATTATAGAATGGACCCAGGAGCAAGACCATAGGAAGGAGAGGACAAGAGAGTGTAAGAGGAAGGATGGATATAATACACAATATAAGCATGTATGGAAATCCATAACAAAAAGCATTAACTCATACAATTGGTAATTGAATGATTATAGTATTAAAAGGAATATATTTAATCATAAGTAGACTATAAGAATTTTCAAGGAGGGAGAATGGCTCCATGGGAGGAAGGTCCATTTTCTCAACCTGTCATATGTCTCACCATCTCTGTTTACAAATATTGGGCTCCAAGAGCCTGCAGAATTGGTAATGGGTTAAGAGATGAAAGATTTCAAAGCCATACATATGCTTCAGCTAAATCACTCTAGTTTCCTATTAGAGAATAGAGCACCATTCAGCCCTGTCCATTTGACAGTGATGATCAGGGTTCACGGTAAATCTGTTAATAAAAAAAATTTTCAATACAGAGTGTATCTAACTCTTCACCAGCTCCCTAGGACCTACTGAAGTTTGAGGACAGACTGAAGTTTGATTGGGGATAGCAGAGAGGTGGCTCTCAATATTAAAGAAATGTAAGCCATTGTTTCAGGTATTTTTAGCTGCAAAGAAACTAAAATCCACATAGCTAAGATGGGGAAGAAAAAAAAAAACCTCTAAAATCACATTTGACTCACCTATTTTTAAAATAAAATCTTCAATTAGAACCTGTCCATTTTGTAAAGTTCAACAAGGACAAAAAATGCGATGAGCTGTGATGGTTTAAAAGAAAAATCCTCCCACAGGCACATGTGTTTGAATACCTGGTCCCAGTTGTTGGCACTCTTTAGTGAGGTTTAGAAGGTTGGGCCTCACTGGAGGAATTATGTCACTTGAAGGGTGCTTTAAGAATTCATACCTTGACCCCTTCCAGTTCATGATCTTGGCTTCCTGTGTGTATGGTTAAGATGTCTTCTCTCAGCTTCCTGCTGCTGTGAATTCCTTGCACTATGGGATCACCCTATGGAATCATCAGTCAAAATATAATCTCCCTTCTTTAAGTTACTTTGGTCACTGCATTCTGTCACAGCAACAGAAAAGTAGCTAATACAGGAATCATCCAATGTAATCCTCTCATTTCTAAAAGCAGATTCTGAGAACAAATCACTTCTCCTGAGACATAGAATATGTCATAGGACATCAAAAAATGTGATTTACATTCAAATATTCTGTGCTTATGATACCAAGTGTGTGGAAAAGGGGGAGATGTTATTCCTGAACCAGAAATTATGATCTCACCTTCTCTTTCTGCTTCACAGGAAGAAGATAAAGAACTGGGAAAAAAGCTATTGGATCCAGA
This sequence comes from Nannospalax galili, assembly GCF_000622305.1. Classification (NCBI taxonomy): domain Eukaryota; kingdom Metazoa; phylum Chordata; class Mammalia; order Rodentia; family Spalacidae; genus Nannospalax; species Nannospalax galili. The sequence goes on from NW_008348789.1 coordinate 3,972,006, forward strand.
CAACCTTCCATTGTTCATTCTGCAGCTAGATTCAAGCCAGCAGCTCTGCAGACACGGGGAAGCACCCAGGCACATTCCATGTAGGGATACCAGCTTTATTCAACAGTCCTGAACAGCTGGAGAGCACACAGCTAACGACCACTTGAGCATGAAAGTGTCTGATGAGTGCAAATAAAATACGACATGCAAAAAGGCACAAAGGTAATAACAATATACAATGGAGAAATGTGCAGAGACAGGCCGACACCTGTGATCTGGAACAAATGCTAAGAGTCCCGCCACTGGGATGGGTTCTCCCACAGTGGATTGTTTCTTTCCAATCAGAAAGCCATTTAAATGATCAGAGAAAGCTTATATTTCCTGCCACCTCAATAAATATGAATGGAAAATGATACAAAGCCACAGGAAAAGAAGAAAACTCCATACAGAGATTGTTAGCTTTTCTAGTGTTTTCAACAGTATTTAAGTATCGTGTCAGTAAATTATTTATGAATTGAAATAATCCTCTGGTCAGAGAATTTCTTACTTTGCTGAAAAGGAAAATTCCCAGAACCAAAGCAAGCAGAGAGTTCAGCTGAGTTCTGAATATGCCTGCTGAGTGAGCTGTGATTTTTAAATAACTGCATGTGTTTTTAGGCATCTATCTCTCCCAGCATGTTTTCTTTTTTCTTCCTACAGGTAACTGTCAAGAATATCAGTGATGAAAATAAAAAATATATCACTCAAATGCATCTTTTGCACCTCTGAACTGTCTTTTCTAGTGAGAATGAAAGCTCTCATTCTTTTGCTTCTTTCACTTTTTATTTCTTTTTCAGAAGAAAAGCATTTCTGTAACATGGTTACACTATCACAGTATAACACATAGTTGAGGAGAAAACAGGTCAGGCAAATATCCACACAAGGTTTGGAGAGGGATTCCTTTTCTAGTTTTATTAAGTGTTCTAAGCACCTTAACATGAGAAACAGTGTCCTGAAGTGAGGAAGGAGCAGCTTATAATTCAACAGCACCCTACTTCATGGCTCTGTTTCCGCCATTCAGTTTAGTACAGTCAGTATAATAAAGACTTTTGTAATGTGATATATCATATATCTGATTCTTAACCTAGAATGCAAGCAGAATTGTAATTATACATTTTAGTCTATTTTATATAAAAATTTCCATTGCTGCCTTAAAATCAATATCCCATTTATCACAAAAGCTTTGGAGTATCACTACAAATTTACAGTAATTTTTGTTTTTGTTGGTCTTGTTTTTATTAAGGTTTTGTAATTTCATACAACAGCTCTTAACCAAATTTAGACCTATTCCCACATCCATGCCTCTCCACCCTCTACCCAACCTCATGTATTCCACCATACATGTTAAGTCCTATCCAGTCAAGCATTTGTACCCAGGTGTCTACAATTTGTGACTAGGCAACATACACAAAAACAAAGAAAACATAGTTTGGAGACATTTAAAAGAGGAGACGATTGGGCTGTAGAGATGGCTCTGCAGTTAAGAGCACTGGCTGCTCTGGCAGAGGACCCAGGTTTGATTCCCAGCACCCACATGGCAGCCACCAACCCTAGTAATTCCATTTCCAGGGGATACAATGCCCTCTTCTGAGCTGTGTCGGCATTGCAGAACACTGGTGTGCCTATCTACATGCAGGCAATACACTCATACATGTAAAATCATAAAAAAATTTCTTAATGAAAAGGAGATAAGGAAGTATCACAGTGTGGATATAGTGATCAATATGTTATAGGCATAAGATTTCTGTAAGGTTTTGATAAAGATTACAGATTGGTATAACTATTTTCATATTAGTCAGCACGTCACAGAAATGATGTTTAAGTCATTTCATATTGTTTGGTTTTGTTTTTTAAGTAACCACTTTTAAATTACTTTCTTCTGTTTTTTAAAATGACAATTTTACCATTTCAATTTTAGGATTTCAGTTTCAACATACAAAGAAGAAGCAACTTTTTCTCTAAATGCTCATTTTTTATAAGCACCAACTAAAAAACAAAGATGCATTCAGTTATCTATTAAAGGTCCCTTGGTTTGGTAAAAATCAGAATTGGAACTCATAACTGGAAGCTCACCCCTTTCTATTACTAACTTCTATGAACCATGTGCCTGAATAGCCTCACAGCTGAAAACATTACATCAACGAAATATACTATGGTTCGGAAATGCACATGGAAAGATAATCTATCCTAAAAGAGGTGGACTAGCTATGTATAGGAAGACTTAAAGATTAGAATCTTCAACCTCGAAACTGATATCTATTAAATCACAAAGAAGGTGGAGAGCGTGAAAACCAAGCTATACACAGGCATCAGTTACACAAGGTCTAAGGGCACCCTTTGAAGTTTAAAAGAGATAAATTTAGGACAAGGAATGGGAAGTGCCACACTACTTTATTTATTAGATAGAGTGCTCATAGATGTAGCAGACTGAAAATATAATAGGCTCATAAAAGATTTAGATAAAAACCAAACAATAAATCAATTCTAGACTATTAAAGAGAATTGGTCCAGTAGACCATTAATACTGCTTTTATCTTTGTCAAAGTACAGGGAACATGTTGCTTTTAGTTTTAGTCTAAGAGAACAAACTTGAACAGTTTTGGAAGCATATTAATAAAAAAGAATAGATTCCTTACAAACACAGGCTAAACAGCAGTAATTGGTGTGGCATAATATTTAATACCTAGTTGTTGAATTAATTAATTTTCTATAGCCAAGGTAAAATTTCCAAATGACAGTTGTTACAAAAGTATGATTAAATATGTGATATTCTCCAAATGTTCATTCTCAAGTACACAAATTAAATCTCCATATGTAGATGGAATATATGTCTGACTAGACTATACAGACAGATAACCCATAAAAATACAAATACAGAAACATAAAAAAGCAAGGCAAAATTCATTTCTTTATTAGATGTGCACTTCAGACTTCAGTATACAGAGAAAATTAAGTTAAATGTAGTAGAAAGAGAGAATGATCACAGTAGGAAATTTGGTCCATAAATATCATAAAAACAGTTTGTTACAACGTGGTCCTCACTTGTAAACATATGGCTATATTAAATATATTCATAGCAACACAAGAAAGCCCACAGTTTTCTAAAACTTTCTAACCCAAATCAAGTTTGAAAAACATTTGTTTTCATCACAATTTTAATGTGATTTTCTAAAAATGAAACTTTATAAAAATATCCTTTTTATAGTTACAACTGCATGAAGAGCAAGCATCACTAACTTTACCCAGTAACAATTACTCAGTTTCCTTTTTAAAATTTGACTCTTTTATTTTTTATTTTGTGTATGTGACAGTTTGGCCTGCATATATGCAAGCATACCAAGGCATGCAATGCTTGCATAGGCCAAAAGGGATGTCCAATCTCCTGGGACTGCAGTTACAGAAGGTTGTTAGAGGCCATGTGGGTGCTGGAACCAAACTAAGGTTGTCTGCAGCAATAGCCAGTGGTGTTAACTTCTGAGTGATCTCTCCAGCCTAATTATTCAGTTTTCTAAAACTAAGTGAAGATTGTGTGTGCATTTGTGACTGAATACAAACATCCATAGTTTGATACAAAAACAATGAGTGGGCCACTTTATGTTACAAAGATAAACCCAGAATTTGCAATAGGCTTTTAATATTTTTATAAAAAATTGATCTGTATTCACAAAAAAATTTGAAAAAATATGTCTATACAAAGGAAATAGTTCTCTAACTGTAGGCACACAAATTTCTTAACCTTTTTGACCAGAGGTGATTATTGTGACTATTGTTTTGTATATAATTCAAAAATATTCTCTGCTCTTTAAAAATAGTCAGTATATGCATTATTTGTTCAACTGAGAGCATAAAAACAAAAGAAAACAAACAAAACTACCATATAATGCTGAAAGAACAGCATGACATTCGCCAAGGAATGTATGGGCACTTTTAGACCTCATGGTTTTAGAATACTTCTCTTTCTTACAGTTTGTGTCCTCATTCTTTATTGTTCATATACTTTGACAACTTAATTGTACATACAAGCAAAAGAAAAGAAGGTTTAAAATGTGGTGTATTTCTCGTACTTTTAAATATTTACATCTTTCTCAATTTTAGGGTAGTTTCCCTTCACTGAAAAATAAATGATCAACATCATGTCCCAATTAGTGAAAAATTATAAAAAGGAAAAGACAGGCTGGAGAGATGGCTCAGCAGTTAAGAGCACTGATTTCTCTTGCTGAGGACCCAGGTTTGAGTCCCAGCACCTATATGATGGCTTACAACCATCCATAACTCCAGTTCCAGGGATCTGCCTCTGCCCTGCATGAGCATTGCACAACATGGGTACACCTACACACATGCAGGCAATATACTCATACACATAAAATAAAAATGATAAATAAAATATTTAAAAAGGAAAAGAAAAGCTGAAATTTTTGATCTCCTGTTTTATCCATTTAGTTACACAAACATGAACTCTCAGATATGGAAGAGACATTATGGTAGGAAAATCAGAATCATATTTCCAGAGATCTATCCTGGTAGCCTTACATATCAGTTTTGTGATTTGTAATTGTCTGACTGGGGATAATATCCCTGACCCTCTGAATCATACTGATCAGCAGAAATGGCACCTACAGATGAGTTCATAGTGTCTAGCAAGCAGAAAGTGTTCAGTGAGCAACATCTACCATACTGTCACAATCCAATCACTTGCTTTAAAATTTTAAGTAATAAAACTAACAATGACAATAATCCATATTAATGATGTATGATAGCACTAATTATAACCATTACCCAAGTATAATACATATTCATACATTACATGTATCATCTCATTCAATTGTAGATTTAAACTTGAAAAGTTGATATTGATTTGTACCACTCCCTTCAGATTCAGGAACACAGAGGGGGAGGAGACAGAAAGAATGTAGGAACTGAAAGATAAGGAGGAGAAGGTTCGAAAAATACTATCTTGAAGCAGGACACAGCTATGCCAACTACTAATTCACAGGCAGCTGTGCATACTGGCACTGGGTCCACAAAAACCAGGCACTATAGAGGAAGAGTAGACTCATGGGGCCCTACCACACACTGCTGATCAGTTAACAACAGACAGATTTTGGGAAAGGGAGATAAATGGCATCCAGTTATGCACCCACTGGTGCGTCCATCAGTCTGATGGTTAGATCAAACTCGGGATCACACAGAGGTTCTGATTAAACACTGTGGGACACTTAATCAAATCAAAACTAGTAAGTAGAGGAAAGAGAGTTATGCGGAGGAGGGGGACACTATTTGCGTGGGAGGGAAACAGGAAAAGGCTGGGGGAGAGGGACCAAAATGTCCAGTGTACTTACATGAAATTGGGATGGATCAAAATTTACTAATAAAAAAAGATATCATCTAAAAAAATTAAAAAAGAAAGCTGATACTTTCCCACTCTATCATGAGGAAATTTTTGACTCTTATTGTAATTTAACAAAAGAAAGGAAGTTTTATGTCTGAATTCTACTTTACATTTTGCTATTGACTGCTATGAAAATAAGCAAATGAAGAGGCTGGAGAGATAACTCAGTGGTTAAGAGCACTGGCTGCTCTTGCAGAGGACATGGGTTCGATTCCCAGAACCCACATGGCTGCTGACAATGGTCTTTAAATCCAGCTCCAGGGGATTTGATGCCTTCTTCTGACCTCAGCAGGCAGTGCATGATGCAGGTACACTTACATACACGCAGGCATTATACTCTTATGCTTAAAAAATAAAGAAATAATAAAGTATTTTAAAAAAGAAAATAAGCAAATGACAAAGAAAAAGAAGAGCTGTGCTTTTTATTTCCATATTCTTTCCACTGAGTTTTTGTTTTTTCATTGTTACTGCTCCTATTTTTCCAGAGGAGGGGCAGGATTCATTTACCTCATTTGCTTCTCTTTGATACAAAATCTTTGTTCCCCAAACTGGTCTCCAGCTCCTAGACTGAAGTGACCCCATCCCTCTGCTTCCAGGGTCCTGGGACCACAAATATTTGCCTCTCAGTCAGCTTTCATTTGCCTTTTATTTCCCTTAAGGACTTTTAAAATAATAACCATATTTTAGCAGGTGGTGGTACTCATGTGTTTAATTCCAGGAGTGTGGAGGCAGAGGTAGCAAATCTCTGTCAAATCCAGCTCAGTCTGGACTACATAGTAAGTTTTGGACCACCTGGGGCTATAGGGAAACCCACCATGTTTCAAATAACTAAAACAAACAAGCAAAAAATGGTAACTATTTTTTTAGCTTGTTAATCATGTCCACAGACATGTGGCTATTTTTTCAGAGTGGAAACAGTCCCTCCCTGGGCGGGGGGAGCAGGGAGGCTCATAAAACAGAAGAAAGTAAGTAAGCTCACAAGACTCAGAAGTTCAGAAAGTTAAAAGATTCCCAAGACCTACCACAAAATTCTAAAACAATTAACAATTTCTGGGGAGAGAAGGCACCAATGGGCATGGCCTGCAGGACAGGAACAGAACTGTAGTCACTCAGCCTTCCTGTAGCTGTCATACATGCTGGGTAGGTCTTTTATGATGCTGCCTTTGAGAGACCCATGTTCTGATGAGCCCACACATAGAGTCCTAGAGGTAACTCCAATACACTCACTGGTTCACCAAGCTAGACTTGGTTGGAATCATTTCTTTAGGTGTGTCTAGCGTCCTATCTGGGTGAATAAACATTTATGCCTCCCCAGGTAAGGTCTCACAGTGTCTGAATCCTTTAACCTAGTATTCAACTGTCTTCACAAATGTAATTTTCCCAACAAGAACCCAGGGGGACTCCTTAGGAAACAACCACGTTTGTTTTTATTTTGCTTCCAATGTAGAAATTATTGAATATTTGTCTCCTATACATCTCCAAATGAAAGTCAGTGAACACTCCTACATCCTCCATTGCTTCAGTTTTAAATAATACTAATGAATCCTAGTATGTATTGTGTAACAAATCCTCAGAAACAGCTTTTGCTAAAATGTACTGATCCTTACTTGGGCTCACAAGCTAATGAAAAACAAGAAAAAGCCTGGCATAGCTTCCTTGTTTTGCATCTCATTTGTCTTGTAACTGAGTCAGAATCCTGCTCTAGTCTGCACATTGATTGGCACAGACTGCTGGTCTAAAAGCATAGTGAACATACCCACCTTTAAGGGTAAAGGCATAAAAGTAGGAGTAACAGACATCTTGTAGCAAATCTGCATTCATCTTGGTCTCCAGGAAGAGCAAAGACCCAGAAACAAATCTCTACAGAATGAAATCACCCCCAAGCAGGAGCCGCCCCCTCATGGAAGCAGCTTGTCCCTTCAAGTAATAAGTACTTCTTCCAACAACCATGCTGAACGAGAACTGGGACAAAGATCAAGCAGACCACACTTTGACCATGAGCTTAAGTACCCATATCTTGCCACCAACACCAAAATTTCCCCCATTTAAACGTAAAGTGCAAATTCACAACTGGAAGGTGGGTTGAGGTATTTAATTTGATTTATCTTCTCAAAATAGCTAGTTTATTAAAAGCCCTTCCTGACTCTTCTTCACTACTTTCCCTTATTTAGTTTGGGACAAGTGACCAGACCTAACACATTAGGACCCCCAGAATCATAGCTCTGGCCAAGGTTCTAGTTACATTGGCATCTTAGAGTTATTTTTTTATTTAATAAATAAATAAATCATGTGGTTACATGATTAGAAGAAGCATTTCATTACAGCATTAACATATTCAATTACAATTTCCAGAGCCAAGATGCATCTCTTTCAAAATTGGCTGTAAAGTTTTAGGTTCACCATGGAACTAATACAGTTATACAATATTGAGCTCAGTAAAAACCCTATAAGACATAAAATTGAATGAGGTTTTAACCTTAGAAGAGATCTCCATTTCAATAAAAATTCATTTTTAATGCAACTAACACTTAGATGTTTGCACATGCATCTAATCTCTATATATCTGATTATTACTAGTCACAGTCAGTTATTTTCTGAGATCCTTGGCACCTGAGCATCGCTGAGAATTTCTGTGAACTATGATATTTCTCAAAGGCATATATCGCTTAGCTTTGATAATTTATATTATCAAATTTAGAACTCTTCCCCCACCCCGCCCATACTACCATACCCCTAACCAGATTTCATGCATTCTGTCATATATGTTAAGTCGTATCTGGTCAAGCATTTGTGCCCATATGTCCCTTACTGCAAGTTCATCCTCTGGAGTCTTGTCAGCCTATCCAGAGTCACTCCCTTAAAGAAGATCTACTACTCTCCCTCACCCCTAAGTAATCTGTGGCCAATAGATCCTCAAGTAGGATTGGGGCCTGTTGCCCATTTCCACAGTTCTATGCTGTTTTTTGTTTTGTTTTGTTTTTTTTATTCTATGTTCATCTTGGTATGATTCAAAGACTGTACAGAATATGTGCTCAGAACACTAGCTGGCTATAAAGACTCAATATAACAAAATACAAATTATCAGAAAAATTAGTAGTCTCCCTTCTGAGTATCAACTTTAAAGAATCAATACTTGACATGTGATTTGAAAATTTACCCTTTTTAATTACTTTAGAATCAGTTTATGAGCTCACACATAAAAATATCTCAGAATTTCCTGGCTTTAACTTAGTATATTGCTCACTGTCAAATTACCCACCAAGGATTTTAAAATTAGGGGCTAGAGAGATGGCTTAGTGGTTAAGAACTATTACTGTTCTTCTTGAAGACCCAGTACCCACAGTTCCCAGTACCGACAGGGCAGCTCACAACTGTTTGTAACTATAGTTCGAAGAGATCTAACATTTTCTTCTGGCCTCTGTTGGTCTGATACTTTCTTCTGACTCTGGAGGTACCCAGGCATGCGTGTTCAACCATATATGTACATTAAGGCAATACACTCATATACATATAAGTAAACATAAAAGCAATAATAATTTTAAATACAGGTAGCCAGACCATAGCCTAAAATTATGATTCAATAGATCTGTAGAATGAGGCTAGTGCTACAAATTAGATGCAAACAAAACAAATAAAAAGTCATGAGGTTGAGAAAAAACTGTTTTAGAATTTCTGTTACTAAAAGTTACTTTCAGGAAAAAAAAAAAAAAAAAAAGGGGAGGTGGGAGGGGGGCTTAGCAGTTGAGCACACTGACTGCTCTTGCAGAAATCCATTCCATTCCCAGCACCCCTATGGTAGCTAACAGCTATCAATAACTCAAGTCCTACGGGATCTGACTCCATCTTCTGATCTCTGTGGGCACTGAACAACATGGGTGCACTTATATACATGCAGGCAATACACTCTTACACATAAAATAAAAATAAATAAATAAAAGGCCGGCTGTGGTGGGGCACTTCCAATCCTAGCACTTGGGAGGCAGAGGCAGGTGGATCTCAGTGTGTTCAAGGCCAGCCTGGTCTACATAGTGAGTTCCAAGCCAGTTGGGGTTACAGGAAGACCCTGTATCAAAAAGACCAAAGAAGAAAGAAAGAAATGAATAATAAATAAACAAACAAACAAGCAAACTGCTTTCAAAGGGGAGCTGGAGAAATGACTCAGCAGTTAACAGCACTGACTGCTCATGCAAAAGGTCTGAGTTCCATACACACATGACAGCTCAGAACCAAATACACACATGCAGCTAACAACCATCTATAACTCCAGTTACAGAAGACCCAGTGCCCTATTCTGACCTTGTGGTCATTGCATCAGTGTAATACACTTAAATATATGTAGTCAAAATATACATATACAGAAAGCAAAAATCAATCAATCAAAAAAAATTTTTTTTGAATAGGATTATATTTTAGCAATTTTATAATTTGTCATAAAAATTCAAATCATAGTCATTGTTAACTTAAAAAATACTTCACTATGGAATTTTTGTTTCTGGATTCTAACTGGGGCTTTGCATATGCCAGGCAAGCACTCTACCGCTGAACTATGCCTCCAGCCCTTGATTTTTTATTTTTTTTTACAATTAAAGTTACAGTTTTAACAATATGCAAAATATTACAGTAATTCAGATTTTTTGGCATAATGATTACGGATTTGATAAACACATTTTATATCTCATAATAGCGATGAGGATTATACAAAAGCTATTAAAACAATTATGAGAATAAATTCTATTGTCACTTAAGTATCTAAAGCTATTTTCCTTTGCGTTCTTCCAGAATGATTTGTTCTTATTCTTTACCTTAATTTGAGGGACTTCAAGAAGATACTTGTGTTTTTTTTTTCATACAGAAGAATTCATTCCAAGGCAATTGACATTGAGACGTTTTCACATGCATTTCTAATCTCTATATACATGACTATCACTGGTCACAGTCGCCCACCTTCTGAGCTCCTCAGCATCTGAGCATGAATACAAATTAGAGCTGGGTATGGTGGCATATGTCTTTAGTCTCCGCACTCTGAAGGCAGAGGTAGGCAGATCTATATGAGACTGAGGTCAGCCTGGTCTACATATTGAGTTCCAGGCCAGCTGTGACTAGATGGAGACTTCATCTCAAAAAAGCAAAAAAATAAATAAAATAAAATAAAAGCTGTTCTTTGGGGATCTAATACTATCAAACTATATTATGTGAAAGGTGCAAAAATTCAATTTAAAAAATGGTGTTTTTTAATCTGCTTTTGTTTAAAAGGGAGAGAAAAACTGCCCTGTGGACAATAGTAAGAAAAATAAATATATCCTTTTAGCCTTTCTTGAGTCATTTAAACTTTCAATCCCTCAATTACTGTGTATTAACTGTCAAATGTAAAACTACAATATATGTTCTACCCACATGATGCACATATTATATATGTTCTACCCACATGATGCACATATTTCCTTATCATATATTTGGTCATATGTGGACAGAGTGAGCTAAATGTTAGAGTCATAAAAACCAGAATGATCCTGTTTCTACGAGAGAAATAACATTTAAAAAGAATAAGCTCCATATCAAAAATAAAAAAGAAAGAAAGAAAGAAAAGGAAAAGGCACATGATGACTCACAGCACGAGAGGTAAGGATAAACAGCTATGAATTTTCTAAGCTAGAAAACTATTTGAGTTAGAGAGCTCAAGGAACATCTTAAGGAGAAAATAATGTTGAGGTCTACTTGAATTAAGTATGAGTTTTAGAAAGCAGTCTAGGGCCAGAGTGCCCAAAATGAGCAAACTGGAAAGATTTAAATAAAGTACAATTATAAAGAAAAAAAGGTCTGTTCCTTAAGAACTAAAGGTTCATCTATCTGTCCTGTCGATATTCTGAGGAAAGTTACAAGAGGGCTACATAGCCTATGGAGAAGAATTAGATCAGATTATGCAAAGGAATTGACATTTACAATTGCAAACCCTCCTTTTAAGGGCTTTCGGTAGGAGAGTTTCATGTATTACCTGCAGTATGTTAGGTTGTGACAACATTATTTGCCCTTGTCATAGATGATGAAACTGAGGTTTAGCTAAATTGAATATCCTTGCCAAGATTTCTAAGCTTCCTAATTGGTGGCTATGTCAAAGGCCTAAGTGATCTGATGCTACAGTGTGAAGAGTTTACTGCTCTATTGGGATGACTCTCAAAGTGTGGAGCTAGTCAGTGACAGAAGCATCCTCCCAGGCTGAAGAGCTGACCTTGCCCCATCTGACAGGGAACATCTGTAGTTCCCAGCACTGGGAACTATATTCTTTAACTCTCCTAATTCCCTATGCTCTGCTCGTCTATGAAATTTTCAGATTGTATTATGTTCTCTATTTTCATTATCTCCTAGAGAATATAGGAAACGATTTGAAGTCAGACTATTTGAGTAAGTCTTCTCAGCATATTTTAGGAAAGCTTAGAGTGAGAAAGAGGTCAGCCAGGACTTCTCTGGATATACAGAAAGCCATGTTTTTTGTCCTGTTTCCTCTCAGTGTCCAGAAAATGACCTTTTCTCTCTTCAGTTTTTCTTCTACTCCCCTGTGATTCAATAACCAAGTTACCTTTTCTACATTCCCCTTAGGTTTCATTCATATCATAAGCAAAGCCTTGCACAGCTTAGAATGTATTTATCATCGAACACTATTCTTTCCTCTATTTTGATCTGAATCAAGAAGGAATTATATTGTCCCTGTATCCAGAACCTTAATTCCTAGTAGATTATATAATATATAGTGGCAACTTTAAATCTAGTTGAATTATAAAGTGAAGCATAATGAAGAACCTCTTCATTAACATAGACTTAGAATCTAAAGGAAAGTGTATCATTTTTTTTTCTAATAGAGACAAAACTAAAATGCTGTGCCAAAGAATTATACTTGAAAAAGAAGGAAGTTAAGAATCAATGCATTTTAGGTACAAGCCACTGAGAATGGTAAACAGTTAAACACGCTCTCAGACACAACTGAATAGGAAAATTCCCCTTATCCTTGAGGATAATTATCTCAAATAAACACATTTATGGTATATTTTAGAGAAGAAAATTTGGAGCAGAAATTCCGACTTGCTACTTTGAGTGGTTTCATGTTTTTACATCACTCACGGAGGCATTTACTTGCGAATTTCTCTTTCTGTATTTATGATTATCAAATTTTTACTCCAACATAATCAAATGTTAACACCTGAATTTTGAGCACTTCTAAATTCTTAAATACAGTATCTTGTTTCTATTTTGTCTTGGGGGTTCAGGTAAATACAAATTCACTTGAAATAATACCTGGTATGAACCATTAGCTAGGAAAAGACAAGCAGTCTTTTGCAAGTAAAAGCAAATCAATAGAAACATCTTCTAGAATAGACGCAGTTTTGTTGACAGATAGATTGTAGTTTAATGGGAACAAAGTAATCAGTGTTTTCAGTCTGTCAGGTGGGTTGAGCATGAGAAATGATAGGCTCTGACCACTTGTTTTACATTCAGGGCACTCTGGAATGCTCACAGCAGAATGAGAAAATAGCTTTCAGATAGAAATGAAAAATGCATGGCTTTAACACATAACCGTGAGAGTATGTTCGCAAGATGTATTTAGAATTTTGTATGTCTGTCTCTGGTTCCCATGGAGTGCTCTTCTGTTAATAAAACTGAACAATTCCAGCCTTGCAAAGAAGCCACAGAGTGGTTGTCTGTAACTGAGACTGAGTTATTCAATGCCCATCTTAGAATTGAAGTTTTACTCAACTTTTGATGACACTGAAAATAGTAATCAGGATATAAGGTAAATGTGTATAGATTCATAAAATTATAGGGAAGATTTGATGTTCATTTACTGCAATGGGATATGAACAAAGAAAATTGATTTTTATAAATGTCTTCATTTTTATGCTCAAATAATAAGGTAAATCATGAGAGGTAAGACTATAAAAACAATCAATGACTTCTATATTTAACTTTCTGGTCATCACTGTTTTTCAGTTCTTAGGGTGAAACTGTATTACTCTAAACCACTTCCTTGTAGAAATCACAAGATAAGAAAGAGCCCCATTCTCTTGAAAATTATAATAAACGAAATTTAATATTTAGTAAACATGTATATTTCAGTAATAAAAATTGTTTTAGCATTTGCTGAAAAATGAACTACACTAATATCTCTCTCAGACCTGACAATGAGCCAGTTAAAACCACATTTACTCACAATAATTTAATGGCCTTTGGTCTTTGCTCTGAAGATTTACAAAATTCAGAAACAGTCACAATGCAGCCCTGATTTTTGTGTTGCATACCAGCAAGTGCTGGAGATCTTGAAAAAGTTAAATGTTTAAGAGAACTTTTGAGTTTAATCATTGCTGCAGAGTAAGACTATCTTTCAATTTCAAAATTTTGTTGCAACAAAAAATAAAACATTAGTTATAACTCATAAAATACATTAAATTAGGTTGTCTTCATATATAACCCATATTTAATGTCTTTTTATAGTCCTTAATGATAATTCAAATCTGTTTCAGAACTTTTTTCAAGGAATGTTAACTTGAAAAACATTTTTAAAACACAGATGAGTCTTACTTATAATGATATGGCCACTAGGTGGCTCCAAACACCAAAATGTGTCATTCTGGGCATGTGAGTAGAAATTTGCCATAAATATTAGCAGCAATTTACCTCAAAAATAGGCCAATACTTCAGAAATATGAATTCATCTCAACCCTCTGATAATTTGATGTCTAATCTATGTTGTTTTAAAACTGCATACATTCAAACAATACATCAAATGGTGAAAAGCTTTGCAAAGTGTGAAGGATTTTGCAAGGAATTTTTTTCATTAGTCTGCATAATTAGTAATGTAATTATATTTGTTTATTTAGAGTTTTAATACTTATTTAGAGTTTAACTAATATTTCCCAATATTATTCTCACTTCTTCCCCATTGGATGAAAGGAAAATGTATGCAAGCTAATGAACTTTGCCTCTCTTATGATTAAAGAATTTGACAACTAATGAGCAAACATGTTTAATTCTTTAGTCCTTGAGAGGCCTATTAATGAAGTATACTTAGATAATGAAGCACACTAGCACAATGAATGTATGTAGTATTTTGAATTACCCTTCTTAATTACTCAGCTATAACGCTGAATCAGGCAAATGTTACAGTGAAGTTGTAGGTGAAATGTTACTGAATAGGCGAAGGATGAAGGATGATAAAACAGATGGAAACTGATTAAATAGGTAATACAGGATTAGATAGTAAATGAAAATATAAAGCCATGGCAAAAACGGAGAATCATCGGTACTGTATTCTCTAAGTTATTTCTTCAGCTTGTGGGGTGGTGTCTGCTAAGATTTCTTTACATTCACAAATTGGTAAAGGATACTATGACCTTTAATTCTAGAAGGAGTAGTTGTTGGTTTGCTTTCTGGCTTTGTTTCTTTGTTTTGAAATAGGGTCTCACACTATCTTCTAGGCTCCTTTGCAACTTACTATGCCAAGCAGGCTAGCATTGAACCTCTGATAATCCATCTGCCTCAGCCATTGGAGGGTTATAGGTGTGAGGCCACCTGTTCAATTATGTGTTTCTATGATAAATGGATGAATTTTTCCTAAGATTTAATTAAGATCGAAAGACAAAAGTGATATGATTCTGGTTTTGAAAATGAAATGTCAAAAGCAAAGTTATAATTCATTTTAATTTACCACATGAGTTTATGGAAAGGAAGCACAAAGCTAGCAAGAGGAGTATTACACTGATCTTCAGACCTCCTTGAACATGAAAAGTGGAAAGAATGAATTATTTGATTAAAAGCTGTTAATTTTTCATGTTTTGCTACTGGTTCTATGTCTTCATTAGACAGTTCAAAAACCTAGTCTGGAAAATCAGCAGCCAACTGACCTTTCAACTTGTAATACAGTCTGCAGAATTATTCTTGAGACTTATAGGTATTAAAACCTGTAATGCACTGCTTCTGTTCATCACTCTTTCTAATTCTCATTACTCTGACCTCAAGAAGGAGAATCTGTGAAAGGAACCATTACTGCAGTACAGAAATGGCTCGTGTTTCACATGACTGAGTTTATGTGGCTTGTGGAATGCACAGCCATGCCAGGCCTTCTTTCTAATGCTTTCTCCTGCCTCCATTCCTGTTTCAGTTCCTTCTTAACTTTTTCAAAATTCATATCCATTAATTCCCTGGTTCATGCAATGGACATGTGACAATGCAATTTAAGTTTTCTGGTTTCATTCAACTCTTTATGTGCTGACATTTTTGCAATCATTGGAGAATGAAGGTATTTATATCTTAGATATGAAGACCTTTCCAGTTACAATAATAAACTATATGAGGCCTTTCTAATTATAATAGACAAATTTACATACTTGGAAATATTGTCATTCAAACTCCTATTTCCCAGGAAAAAATACAATGAAGAATGTTGTTAGTTGTAGAATTAATACCAATATTAAACTTAAATCACAAAGACTATCTCCTTAATTCAATTCAGGTACAAAATTATTATTGCATGATGCAAGTTAAAATATTAAAAAATTTCAAGTATTAGCCCAAGATGTTGTGCTACATTGAAAATAACATATGCTCAATGTTATCAATGAATTTATATTGAGTAACTGTACTAGCAGCAATACTAGGTGGGTTTTGTTTTCTGGGTTTTTGTTTTGTTTTGTTTTGTTTTGTTTTGTTTTTGGTATTTTTGAGACAGAGTTTCCCTGTAGCCCCAGCTGGCCTGAAATTCACTATGTAGACCAGACTGGCCTTGAACTCATAGAGATCCACCTGTCTCTGCCTCCTGAGCACTGAGACTAAAAGCATGTGCTACCACATCTGACTTGCAACAATACTATTTAACAACAGCAAGTTAGTCCAAGGATGTGGACTGTGTGGTTGGTAGTATTTGCTACAATTTTAGACTTACTAGTAATTGCTTCTATTAATCATGAAAACTGCCATATTATGAAAGTACACTTATTAACCCCATTTAACAGGTGAAAAATTCCTAGTGATATTAAATATTAAATATATGATAAGTAGAACAGTTAGAATTTTAATTCAGACAGTCTGGTGCCATGGTCCATGCTTTATCCATTAATGGTCAGTATGAGAGTACTTAGGTTAAGGGAATTACATTTTCTAATGATGAGAATCTCATTGTTACTAATCTGCAATTTTTACACTGTGTAGTCTCTTTATTAAAAATGATGTCTACAACCTTTCTATGAGAGACCTTTTCACAGTGACTAACTGCAGATTTTTATCATTTGGGGGTCTGAGAACTCCTTAACAATTTTTAGCAATGGAACTTTGGACTATGCTTTGTCTTCAAATACATCCGTTTGCTGTTCACTTCTCTCGGATGGGCCCTTAGTTTCAGCATGGTACCCTTATTTTATTCTGTAGTGTGTTCTGTCTGCAACGTGAAAACTGCCTACCACACATCGGAAGTGCCGCAGCACAGATCACCAACAGAGAGGCTGGTCCTGCTGAAGCACAAATTCAAAGGCATCTGAGTCAATACAAAATTGTCATCTTGAACAAAACAGCTAAAACATTCTGACATTTTGTGGTAAGCTGTGATGTAGCTTTTAATACAATAGTAAACTTTAATGGAGATGAAGTCATAGCCTAATATGATGCATTTCAAAAGTAATAGTACTTATATGTCCTACACCTATCAAAAGTGGACTACGATATAGTATGTACTATAATAATTAATCCTGTCCCCTACCATAGCATGTTTTAGTTTAATTGTTCATTTTGCTCATTCCTTCCAGGCTTTTATATAACTACTCAAATCGATCTGACATTAGTAGGAAGTTAAAGACTACTTAGTGAATGAATGAATGAATGAATAAATGAATGAATGAAATGTTAAGTGATTCTTTCATATGTGTGATTGACAATCAACATGAAAAACTTATTGGATATGGTTGTTCCATGTAGCACATTTCTGTTTTGAAGGGAACCTCATTAAGAAGCAAGACGATCTTCTGGAATTTCTTACATTTCTGTATCTATGCTGAGATTTTTGTCTTACAGGGATGGGACTCTTGGTGGGCCCAGTGGATGGACCCACAATGAAGTTCATTTGGAGACACAAATAAGACTCTATAGGTCATATTATGTATATAAGAAAGTTCATTAAATTAAGTGGGGGCAGTGGGAGTAGAGGTATGGAGAGGAAAGGAGGTCTAAATACCATCAAACTATATTGTATGAAAATCACAAATATTCCATTTTAAAAAAGAAGCAAGATGCTCTAAAGAAAGGTGAAATACCTTAATCTCAGGAAGCAAACAACTGAAAGGCTTCAGAAAGTTCTTGAAACAGACCATATGCACTAGACATCTCCATCCTCAAGTACACAACCATTAGGATTGTTGAGAGACACTGCCAAGCACAGCTGCCTAGAAGACAGACAAATAAGCTGAGCTGCTCATAAGAGGCTCAGATCAACTGAACAACCTAGAAGAGGCAGAAATTAGCCAGTCTACCTGGAAGAGGCAGAGACCACCCAGCCATCTCTAACTCATTACTGCTTGTGTAAGTAACTCCTCACCCACACTCTTGTAAGTAACCACAGCAAAACTCAGTGGTTCACCAACATAGGTTCTGGTGGTATCCTTACCTTTGCTGTCTCATAGTTTCCTTCTCTTGGGTGAACAGACATTTTTGCAAGTCTCCTCAGGAATAGTGTCACATAATAATGGTACACACTTGTAATCTCATGTTTGCAGAAGGCTGAGGTAGGAGGATCCTAAGACTCAGTTCAGCCCAGGATATGTAGACAGACCTTGACTTGGAAGAAGAGGAAAAGGTAGAGGAAGAAGGGGAGAAAGAGAAGAAGGGGGAGGAGGAGAAAGAGAAGGAGGGAGAGGAGGAGAAAGAGGAAATGGAGGAGAATGAAGAGGAGGAGGAGGAGGAAAAGCAAGAGAAGGAAAGGGGAAGGAGAGGGGGAGGAAGAAGAAGGGAAGGAGGTTATGGAGTGTGAGGAGGAGGTGGGGGAGAGGAGGAGTCAATGGTCACTTTACAAGGACACCTGAGTTAGATAGAGGAACAAAGGACTGTTCATTAATGTCTTGTTATCTAATTTTACTGCTGTCTCATGAACACTGCACATTTAGAAGAAAGTTACTGGTACTTCAGTCATAAAGCACTTATTAATATTTCACATTCTTTTTAAGGCAGAAAAGAATGTACTGAAGTCGTCATTCAATCTCTAGCTATGACACAAAAGGAAGTGGCTCACAGTCCTGCCACCAAAATGAATGAAATGTTAAAGGACATATGAAAAACTGAACATGTTATTTTGACACCTAGGACACACTTGATTTGTAATAGAAATGCAAACGAATAAGTCTATAGCACATACAACAATACAAGAGAGCCTAAAAATCAAAAGGTAGTTAAACCAGTGTTTGGCACATCTCCATTACCATACTACTGAGCCTCCCAGTACAATTAGAAAGACAAAATGTCTATAAAATATTTTAGAGGGACAGGGGTTTATATGTAGTGGAGAAGGGTTGCCTCATTCATATGATTTTCCTCTTTAACATACCTAGAAAAAGGGTAGAGTGAGCATCTATCTTTGAAGTGAGGTGAAATCATGTTTGCATTCTAATTCAATATTCTGGTGCCATTTCTATAACTTGATATGTCTAGTGGGTCAGATTTCAGATTTCAACTCCATGATAGAGGATAACTCCAAGATAAAAATTAAATACAAATTTATCTTTATAATATATGCATATTATATAACAGACATCTAAGTACTTAGTAATATCTATCATCTATCTATATTTATCATCTACCTATCTGTCTATGAACATCTGCATGTGATATCAACACTATCTTTATGTGTGTTTGTTGTGTCTGTTCTCAAGAATTTGTATATCTTTTCAAGTTGGCAAAGTTAAGGATAATATAGTATCATTAGCTACTTATTGTTAAAAAATCAGGGCAACATAGAACATAATGACTTGAAGAGAAAAGTTTCTTGATGGGGAGAATAAGTGGAATGCTCATATTTCTGTCTGAATATATACCAACAGATTTATGTGAACAAAGGTAAAGGTCGCTTCTTTACAACAGGGTTTGCACAGAAACTCAAAAATCCTTATTCAGCTGTTAAAAGAAAAAGAAAAACTAGCAGGGAAAGGTGTGTGTGTCTGTAATCCAAGTGTTAAGGAAGAAAAAGGCAGAGGCAGAGGAATCTCCACTAGTTCAAAGCCGAGATGATACATACAGTGAATTCCAGGAAACCAGAGCTATGAATGGAGGCCTGTTCCAATTCCACCCTATCGCCCCTCCCCCAAAGAAAAAGAAGAGAACGGGTGCTTGAGTTTAAGATTCAAAAATCAACTTTTTCTTTAAAATAACTGAAGTCATGGTTGAGCCAATGTCCTTCTCACAGAGCTATGGAGATCTGAGCATTTGGCAAAGACAGACAACCTGAGTTTAATCTCCCAGGACCCAAGTAATGAAAGGGAGAAAATGCTCCCTCAAGTTGTCTAATGTGCACACCATGGCACACACACACACACACAAAACACACACACAGTAAATGAATGTAAAATATAATTTAACAAAAGATAGAAATTCTTTGGGTAGAGATAAGAAAATTAGAAGTACAAGGTCATCCTCAGCTACACAGTGGGATCCAGGTCTACAAATTTCTATCAATGGTTAAAGACTTGTTTAAATTTAGGAAACTAAATACAGACAAAGCACATCTACATATTGGTGGTTTTCCCTGTAAAAACTACTCAAATCTTGATGTGGTTCAAAACTACAGGACAGGAATAATCTTCAAATTACACTCTATATAGAAATGGAGAAAAATAAAGACTGAGAAAAGTTATACTTAACTAAATTAATGATTAATCAGTGTGTACTTTGTATTTTTACCTGGTGAAAGATGGCTACATACATTTAACTTTACCCCTGTGATTTCTTTATATCATCAAGAAAGCAAATACAAGCCACATTGTTAGATTTAAAAGTTTTTAACTTATGTTCTTAATGTTATTAAGAATCAGTTTAAATAAAATAAGTTCATGGTAGTAAAATTTCAATGTTTTATTTGTTAAAGAACTTATTTTAAGTAGTATAATCGATGAATAAACTGATATGGAAGTGATTTAGACAGAAACACAAAACACATATAATTTGGCAGAGTTTTATTATTTTCAAATCTCCCAAAATGCGAGACTATTAATTTAAAGTTTATTTTTAAATTTCAATTAATCTTGATATATTGTAGTACTTCATTTAAACTTGAAAGCTGATTCAAGAATCCTCGAATCATATATTGCTTTAAAAATATTCAAGAACCAATGAGAGAAATGTTTATTTTTCTTTGGTTTTATTGGGAATGGAAGAATAGGGAAAAAAAATAATTGCATTTTAAAAGTTTATGTTAGGGGCTGGAGAGATGGCTCAGTGGTTAAGAACACTGACTGCTCTTGCAGAAGACCCGGGTTCAAGTCTTAGCACCCACATAGCTGCTACAAACCATCCTTAACTCCAGTTCCAGGGGAATCTGAAGCCCTTTTATGACCTCTGAGGCATTTCACAACATGGGTGTACTCACATACATGCAGGCAATACACTCATACACATAAAATAAAAACAATAAATATTTTTTAAAAAAAGCTTATGTTCAAGCTGGGTGTGGTGGCTTATAACTGTAACCCCAGCATTTGGGAGGTGAAGACAGGAGGATCAGGAGTTGAAGGACAGCCTGAGCTACTTGAGACTATCTCAAGAACATAAACCTTAATTAATTAATTAACTAATTGATTAGTTTTAATGTAGTAGTACTTTAAGGAAAAGTCTGTTAGTGTTATGCCCAAAAATGTACTCAGAATTTTAAACTATTAAACTATGCAAATATGCTGATTACCTTTGTACTGTTTAAATAGCTATATCAAATTTCAACTTCGATTCCTGTATTTATACATACTGGGCTAACACTGTAAAGAATTACCACAATAGTTCAAGTTAAAATATTTACTTCATTCAGCTTGTTCATTATTTTAGTTTGTCAGACATTCTGCTTAACCTGATTACTGTTCCAATTTCTTTCCCAAGTTTTCAACTGGAGCCCTGAAGAGCAATGATAGTTCTGTATTTGAACAGGGAGGCTAGAAATCCTCTGTCTACCTATCCATTTCTTTCTCACAAACTGGTATATTTGTTTCTTGCAGCAGAGAAGAATCAACATGTTTAATGGAACACTGCGCTCTGGAAGATGCAATTTACGTTTGATTTATTTTTAAAATCAGAGCTCTGTCAAACTACTTCAGTATTCTCTCTTGTACTAAATCAACACAGCTTCACAATCAATAACTGATGCACTGAATCTAATAATTCATGTCTATGCAGTCTAGATTCTGATTATTTGCAGAAGTCATTCCATTAATGAATACTGAATTCACAGCAAACTGCATTGGTACCAGTTTCAACTCCTCAGAAGTCTCGGTGTTGCCAGGATTGCTTTCATTTTAAAGGACGTGCTCTAATCAACAGAACTGTCATGTACTTTATGCTGTGGTGCAAAGGATGAGACAGGGAATCCAATAAGTGATAAAGCTGATGTTAGAAAACTGGCCACAGAGCTCACAAGAGTTGCAGAAATACTATTTCACGTATTTAAAAGCAAAGGGACAATTTTTCAAAGAATTTTGTAATTATCATCATTTGATGAAGAACAAGGAAGGCTAAGGAGGGAAGCAGAGAGGGTGGAGCAAAGGAGGGAGAGAGAGAGAGAAAGGATAGGGGAAGAATGCTGCGCTAAATTTATGAGGATCAGCAGGGCTCTGAAGGCTTAGACACGCCATTTAATGCTGGATTTCCTGTTGAGAGACAATGTTGTATTATATCTTTTGGCCTACTGCTGAATCCTGTCCTGAAGCTTGAAATGTCATTTAACTTTAATTTATACAGCCTCAGCATATAGAGGCTGTATAATCAAGACTGCTTTCTAAAAAATAAATAAATAAAAAGACTGAAAATTGAAATCACATGATTTAGTAAAGTGCTTTATAATCTTACTGACAAACTCTTTAAGAATATGAATCTCTTGCTGCAAGGGATTGTTATTAGAAGACATTTCACCCTCCCACAAGCAGGCATTATTTCTAAGGAAAGCTACATCCTAAATGATGTGGGATGTGATTTCATTTTACCCACTCATGTTCAACTCACAGTTTCTCTTTTTAAAAGTCTTCTTCCATTATGATTAAAACTTAACAAATTTTTTTCTTAGTCAGAGAGAGGATAGTACATCTCACACACACTGCAACAAAGAAATAGAACAGAAATATAAAGGAATGGGTGAAAATAAAGCACTTTCACTCCTAACAGTAATAAATAAATCAAAATGTGTTTTCTTCTGAGAAGTTGCATTGATAATAAACAGATAAAGAAAAGTTGTATCCCCATCCAAAAAAAATGTTTAAACCTGCAAGATTATTTAACAGATTGATGCTCATATTTCACTGCAATGCATTCCCAGAAATTTACCACTTTAATGTGATGTGTCTGGTTTTCGTAGGTTTAGTGGCATTGAGTGGTGACAGGGAGGGTTGGGCAGCACACCATGGCCTTCTGCTTTACATATCTTCTAGGGAAGAAAGCCAACAAAATCCTGGTGGCGGGAGCTCAAGTGCTCACAGTAAAATGTTAGATGAGGTGAGTCTGCCATTGAGTCAGAAAGGAAGACTGGATGACCCTGAGCTGACATTGTCATTTTAGAAACAGGCACTGCTTCTGTTTTAGAAGACTGCTCTGTGCATATGACCCAAATGCTTTAAAGATCAAAAGAATATTTTAAAAAGAGACTTTTTTTCAGAATTTTTTTTCTTTTTATTTCAGGTATAGAAAGTTTGTATTTTAATTCTTTTCAACTATGCATTTATAATTGTATTTATTTGTCTTTCTTTTCTCAAATTTCCATAACAGTTACTAGAGATTATAGTTAAAGCAGTGCTTGCTCAAGGTTATCATTACTGAGTATAAATGATAAGAAAGAGGTGATCTTTCTTGCTACTTGGTTTTAAACTTTAGTTTACTTCAGACATGACTATTAAATATGATGTGGTTGGCAAACTGGCTTTCTTCTGAAACTGTAATTCAGAAAAATATTTTGAATTAATCAAAAACAGAGTTTTCAAAACATAGCCTTGAATTCAGAAATCAACTATCTGAATTAAGTTACTTATAATTGGCACAAATACTATTTACATTTCTCTTAGGTGTTTCATAGGCATTGACTGTGACCGTAGTATTACACTGTGATTTACAGAGTGCACATAAGAATGCATGGCGTCTAATGCTTTGAAAGGCCACAGAATAGACTGGGGCACGGAAGTTTACATCTTTGATCTGTGTTAATTTCTTACTGTTCATCAGGAAGAATCACGACCCTTATCAAAACTATGGTTCACTCTGTTGCTGAATCAGCATCCTCGGGCCAATGCTGTGCCTGTGCTGCCGCTTAGTGGACATATTTGGTATTAAAATGACATTTTCTGGGAGTGCTTGGAGCTCCATCAGTTGCTGCAAAGTAGGTTAAGAGACACAGGAAACAGCAATGTGACAAGAAATTTGCCAGATCTATGAACTACTCCTTCAGTATTTGTTGATATGGGAAATCAAGTAAAAATCAAGACCTTCACCTTGTGGGTGATTCAGGATTCACATATTTAGCAATTAACCTTTCTAGTTTCAAATATTACAATCCTAACAAGAAAAAAAAAAGAAAGAAAGAAAGAAAGAAAGAAAGAAAGAAAGAAAGAAAGAAAGAAAGAAAGAAAAATCTTTCTCATATTACATAGTATATGAGCTTCTTTAATAAGGTGCCAGGACCTTAACTCTATATCTAGTATATCTATCCAGAGAGAAAATCTTTTTTTTTTTCTACAAAGAATGTTGTAGGTTAAAAATCTAACAGTGAAGCAGTAAATTCAAAGTCTGCATAGACACTTATTAACGAAGAACTAGTTTTTATAAAGATCAGGGAGCATCACCTAGAGCATTAATCAGACACCAGGTATATTAACCAATAAACTCATGTATGTATATGCAGGTGCGTTGTCCCATGGTTTGGTTTTGGTTTCCCATTTCCCTGCCACCCCCACCACCCCAACACCTCCAATATCAAAGGATGTTGTATGTAATTCTATTCTTTGGAGTCAGGGAAAGCCTATGCATTCACCAGGGAAGACAATTTGTTAACAGCTAAATATTTGAAATAAAAAAAGTATCTGATATGAAGCCAGCGGACAGTGGATCAGACTTTAACAACACAGCCAAAAGAAGGAAAAAAAAAAGGTGAAATCAAGAAGCATTTCTCTATCTTTTTACTCTGAAGATGGTTTGGCACTGATGTCCCCATCAGCCACATACACAGGATGTTTACATTTGTTCACTCTTCAATCATTGGGACTGCACAAATAAACCAGTACATCCTCTTGTACTGCACACTGAATATATATGTGTCACATTTACTACCCTGGGGTACCGATTATCTATGCAACTTATCATCTACCCATTTCTCTAAGACACTGCTTCTTCCTTTTCCCTCCTCATTTTAACTAAAAATGAACATGCAGCTCTGTCAATGACATAATGTTTTCATGAAAGTTCCACTAATTAAAAATCTTCACCATACCAGACCTAAAAAATGAGCACACTCTTGCCAAGTGTTATTCACCACAGAGAAGCTCTTGTAGCTACATTTTAAGAAAGACAGAGAGGGGGATGGTGTGAAGGGAGAAAGTCTCCGAACATATGCATTGAAGTATAACAGTTGTGAGCATCACAGGGGTAGATTATTTTTAAAATAGATCTTTCCAGAGAAAAAATGAGAAGAAAAAAAAATAATTCATCTCCAAAGAGCTGAGAAGTAATGGATGTGCAGTTTGGGATAATAAAAGCTTTTACTGGAATGAAAGACCACAATTATAGGAAATACATCTGCTTTTTGAAAGCAAAAGATGATAGGTCAGTTTTAAAATGATGCTTGTCTCTGACTGTACCTGTAGACTCCCTGTTTTTAATGATAAAGAGATAGTTGGTTTTTTATTGTGGTGCTATGAAAACATTTGCAGACTACTGCCTCTGCCCATACTTACAGTGCCTTCAATAGTTACTTGTTGGGGACATTCATTTAGACTTGCAATATGCTGCATTAATTTAACACCACATAAAATATGGATTTTATTGCAGCAAAGACAATAAATGGTGCAGCAGCTGACTACATACATTCCATATCCCCTTTTCTGTCCCCCTCCTATTTCTGACTCATAAAATGTGAGCATAGGAATTACACTTATCCTATTTCTGATGAATGTCAATCTACTGTATTTATGTAGACGCTTAGTGACCACTGACAGCTTCAAGGCATCTATCTTCTGTCTGTCATTTCTATTTATACTGAAGGTACAATGAACAGTGACTGTGAAGAAGTGCAGAGTGAATCCATTCATATGGAATGCAAAGTAATGTTCGATGATGCTAGAGTTCACAGCAATAGCGTGATCTGCTAAACTGATTTTAAGACAGAGGTAAACAGGTAAGAGCATGACAAATTACACCCCATAAAATTTTTTTGCAATTGTTCAGAATGAATGAATTGGAAAACTCCAACAGCATGATCCACTGTTGAACATAATGTATTATTTATCCAGCTTCGCATTACCTACAGAGATATTCAAAGCAGTTGTTCCTGGAAACTCATATAAAGAGTTGCATGTTCCTTTATTTCTTAAAAGGAAATAATTTTTAAATAATTGCTCATATAACTAAAAAATAAAATAAAACAAAGAGAGAGAGAAAGAGAAAATAAATCTCCCCCAAGGAGGAGAAAAGACCTTAAAAGAGTTAAAAGAAAAGAGGTGAATTCTTCCTACCTTTTATATCAGCTGCTGGGTAACGGAAGTTGGTTCCGGCCAAAATAACCCTGAAGAAATTGTCACCCTTTCCCCTTTTTGTTTGTTTTCTGCTGTTATTTTCTATCACTGGTTCTACTTCAGTCTAACTCAAGCTTTCTCTCAGCGTCACTTTTAACTCTGGACAGCAGGGAACCGAAGAAAACGGGGGCGAACTCTCTCTGATTGGCTTTCATTCAGTGCTTCTGATTAAGGGAGGGGGGCGAGGAAAGGGGAAAAAAGCCCTTCCTCACTGGAGAGAAAGGTTCTGCTGATGGAGCTGCAGCACTCGCCATGGGAAGGTTAGAGACTGGAAGTGCCGGCTCCTGCCAGCACACAGCGATTTGCAAGTGAATGCGAGGGAGGGCGCATCCGAGAGGAGGGCTGCGCATGAAAGGCGTCCCCTCCCCCGCAGGGCAGAAGGACTCTCTGTTTCCAGCCTAAGGTAATCATCCCCATCTAATCCGCCTGTGTTCCTAATAAGATCCTGAGAAACTGGGATCTGCGATTGCTTGTTGCAATTAATAAATTTAAAAAAGGATACTTCCTTTATTTTTTCTGACATAGACAGCCCTTTTCAATCCTTACACTAGAGTACCAAAATCCAAGTATTAACGGAGTGCCTTCCAGTGCGTTAACACCAGAAAATTTTTTCTTTTGTTTTTATTTTCAGGTTTGAACATCTATTTTTTGTTGGTGGTGAACTTTCTTTTCTAGATTCTTCAAATACCTTTTTGTGCGATTTATTGCTATAAGGAAGAACACACCTTGCTCCTCAATTTGGAATGTCTCTGGGCAGTTCTGTGTGCTTAATCGGTCCAGCTTTGCATGTAAATGTGTCATTAACAATTTAAATATGTAATTAGTTACATTCAAATATTTAGATTTTGGAGTTAACACAATTTCATTTTTTCCCTTTTAAACTTTTTTTTTTTTCTCATAAATGTGTTTATGCCCAAAACAGTGTGCTGACTGATACAGATGCATTTGAATGGTTCTATCTACTTATCAACATTTTAATTGTCCATCTTCCTATTTATCCATCTCTACATTACATCTCGATCAATGGAAATCTAACCAAAGGATGTCAGTATAGGTCCACAAAATAGTTAACACCTTTATGTTTTTCTGACTATATGGAGATTTATTTTGAAAATGTCACCTATAAATAAAGTTACATATATGTAAACTATAAAAATAGAGAAATTATGAAGACCATCCTGTACAACTATGATTTAAAAACAAAATAATGCTTAGAATCTTAAATATAACTTCAGTGACTGAGCTAGCTAGTAGCAGGATTAAATCTATAGGACTCGTATTCCCAATCCCAGGCTAGAGCTATTTCTAGTATGCTAGAGACCTCTGGAAAACATTTGATCTCTCAACAATCAGTAGACCCCTTTCATACTCAACATAATGGAAAAAGGACATACATAGGGAGGGGTGAGAGACACTCAAATTTCAAAAAACATTTAGTGTATTGCAAGGTTGTAACACCAATGTTACCTTCTAACTTCATATTTGAAAATACCTTAGGCTGCTAGGAGGGAGAGAAACAGTGTCTTATAGAGAAGGGACTCTTGTTGGACCCAGTGGATAGACCCACTATGAAGGACATTTGGGGACCCAAATTAGACTTGATAAGCTGTATTATATACCTGAGGGAGTACGTTAAATTGGTCAGGAGGACAGTAAGGAAAGGTGCAGATAGGGGAGGGGATCTAAATACCATCAAACTGTATTGCATGAAAATTGCAAAAATTCAATTTAAAAAAAAAAGGAAAAAGAAAATACCAAACATTTCCACTCAACTAAATAGAATTCATACAAGAAAGAACTTTTCTCTAAATTTTATAGAAGAAGGAATTAAGATTCAGAACACTGAAATAACTACGTTAAAGTTCAGTAATAGAGTTCTCACAGTAATATCTACAACATTTGTCCCCAGGATTTTTCAAGAGCCCATTGCCTTCATGGTCATTTAAAAAAAAAATCACAGTCAGGCATGGTGGCAGATTCCTTTAATCCCAGAGGCAAGCAGATTTTTGTGAGTTGGAGGCCAGTCTGTTCTACAAAGAGAGGTCCCTGCCAGTCAGAGCTACATGGTGAGACCCTGTCTCAAATAAAAAATAGAAAAAAATCCGTATTTACTTACTCTATGTACTATTACTAATACTGACACATTAAAGCTGACCTCCAAGATATAAATTGCATAATTTTAAGATAAGTCTGGTGGATTGTGTACATTTGAGCAAAATTTTTAATATGAAAAACATTTAGACAGTATTAAAATGGGTCCAATTAAGAACATATTCAAAGACGGAGAGCTAAATATCCAAGTTTTATAATTACTGTACCTGCTGTGATAGTGTATGTCCAAATAAGTGTCCTAACAAAATTTTATTCTGCTCTTACATAAATTTCTGATTGGTATAATTGCCTTGCCACATGTAACCATCAGAAACTTTGATTCTGTTATGTCAACATTTTTAAGGAATTGAACTCATTTATATGATAAAAAAGAGATGACTCCACATTTACATTCTGAAAGCAGTATGGAGGAAGAGGAAAAGGATGGTGACTGCCATTAGAAAATGAGGCCCAGATGTTCACATTACTGCATATTCTCATTGGTTAGGAAAGACAGAGTCATACGTTGTTGCTGGGGGGCTTGTAGAAGTATTTATGCAACTAAAGTCATCAGTGTTCCTGAAGGCAGCAGTGACAGAACTAAGTTGAACACAATAACTACAATGCATGTTATATCATGCATTTTATGGTAGTATATATTACATAATATACTGTTTTAATGTATTTATTTGTATTTCATATGTACTAGTGTTTTGCCTGCATGGATGTGAAGGGCACTCATACATGCATTGCCAACGAGACCAGAGAGGGTGTAAGAGCCCTTAAAACTGGAGTATGGATGGTTGCTAGCTGCCATGTCAGCACTCGGAACCTTACCTCAGTCCTCTGCAAGAACAGCCAGTGCTCCAGACCCTATGTAATATACTATTTAAGATAAAAGAAAAAAGAATTGTTTAAATTCAAAATTAAATATTCTCATAATGATATTCTCTTTTATGCATAAGCAGAACATTCATGAATTTCTAAGTTCAGGTGATAGAGGAAAGAGAGAGATATAGACAGAGGGAGGGAGACAGGATGTGTAAGAACTCTTCCCAATTCCATTAATACTTCCCTGGTCCCCTGGTAAAAGTCTCAAGTTCCTCCTTCTTTACATCTGATGCCATTTACCATTCTGTTGTGTATTTTAGTAGTCAAAATTAGAGCATAAAATAAAATATAGGCTAAAAATTAAAACCTTAGTAATATGGCTTCTTTTATTATGCGGTATCACTTTTCAATCCCTCCTTTATTTTGCTCAACAAATGAGTTAATATGGAATTCTGCAATGTACATTCGTTTCACTTGAATTTTCCTAATGTATCTAGAAAGTAGTCATTGCCTGAAAATTAAAATAAATAATTAAAAATGTGTAGGTATAATAAACTCTCTGGGAAGGGGATAAATGGGTAAATACCTCACAGAGATGGCTGTTCATGTTGGGGAACGAGTCTTGTCAGTTAAAAGAAAATAAAAGTAAATGTAAATGTTATATGTATATATTTCTATTTACACTTTTAAAATCAAATGTAAATTGCATAGACAATGCTATAATCATAAAATACTGAGGAAGTAAAATAGCATCCTTCTCATTGTTGCAGTAAACATACCCTGTGAAGGCTGATGCCTTATTGCAAGTGTGAAAGACTAAATTGCATTAAAATCAATAAAACAACAGGCCTCCCATCCAAATAGAATTACAATATGCATTAAAAAAAAAAATGCCATGGCTGGAGAGATGGCTCAGCGGTTAAGAGCACCGCCTGCTCTTGCAGAGGACCCAGAATCAATTCCCAGCACCCACATGGCAGCTAAAACCATCCTTAACTCCAGTTCCAGAGGAATCCAAAGCCCTCTTCTGACCTCTGTGGCATTGCACAACACAGGTGCACTCACATACATGCAGATAATACACTCATACACATAAAATTTAAGAAAAAAAAAAGCCAAGTTGTTGCTAAACATTAACCCTAATACTTTAATATGTCACTTGCCAAGCTTTGAAATGAATAAATATATAAATAAATAATGAAATAAAAGCTTCTCAGTCAGTCTTTCCTGATTTCTTTGAATGTTATGAGAGATAATGCCAATTTCAACCTTCAGTGTCTTTCTGTGGTTATGAGACAAGAGTTGTGAATGTCCACACTACTCCATTATCCAGAAATATTTTGGCACAAAATTTGTATGAAAGAATATTTTTTTTTTCTCTAATCCCTGACTAGTCAGACTTTTAGTATAGTAAAAGTTTGGAAAACTAAAAATTATAGTTTTATTGAGGTAATGTTCAAGATAGGACTAGGGCAGATTCATTTACAGATTTGTTTTCTCTATTTATTCATTTTTTGAGACAGGGTCTCCCTATAGCTCCAACTGCCTAGAATTCACTATGTAGACCAGGTTGGTCTCAGTCTCACAAAGATCCATCTGCCTCTTCCTTCCAAGTGCTGTATCTAGAGCGATGTCTGCTGTATACCATTGAACTGTTCTGAAATCAGTCCCATGTAACCGTGTCTCTCCATGTTCGAAACATGAAGAGGAGGATGGAACTGAGGACACAAAGATGTGTTAAAGTCAGTGATGTTTTAAAATGTGTAGTTATTTTTTCCAAAACGATTCAAGTATTAAACAATATCCGATCATGAATTCATTTTTTTCCACGTGTTTGGGTCTGGGGGCAAGGTGGTGAGCTAGCTGTATGCTTTTGGTAGAAAGGGCAGTACCTGCTTTCTGAAATTTCTCAGATCGAAGCTAAACTACGCTGCTTATCATTTTTGATGCAAAAATGATGGTTGTTTACTATAGATTTACAGATAAAGTAAATCCTTGCTTCATAGAAAATGGGGGGCTTAATAATTTTCATGTTGATTGAAAACTGAATTCTTACTCTCGCTGTCAGCTTTTTTCGCCCCTGAATAAGGTCTATGTAAAATTTGTGAAACAGTAGTGAAGGGAAAATAATCATTGATGAATATTTTTTGTGGTTGTGATTTAACTTTATGCCTGAAGGAGTAAACAAAAGAGAAACTTTTGGAATAAAACTAGTGTAAAATAATAAATTATGTGTAATGTGTTTACAATTGCATCTAATGAACATAAGTATGATCTTTTATTTTTACATTTTATTTTAAGTTGTATTTCTAGTGCTGAGACTGCCCGAGTGCTAAAAGGAAACTTTTTATCAATATCGCCGTTCTGAGAAGGCATTCTAAGAATTCTTAGAAGCTTTTTAAGAAAAAGGCATTTTCAAATAAACAATTTATTTGAAAAAAAATCAGACAAACCACAGCTATTATCATTTCATCTCCCCTAAAGTGTCATTTCATTCATGCTCCTCATTTCCTTCCCTTGCTATTTATCAGGAATATGGAGCATAGTTATTCTGCCCTAAATCTATGCTAACAAATTAAGTTGGCAACTCATGAATTCTGTCTGAGGACCTAAGACTTCCAAGTCAGAGGCACAGGGCACAGGAAGTTACAAGACCACTGTATCTGTCTCAGTTTTCATTGTTCCCTCACATTCCACAAGGATAATGTCTGAGATGGTTAAACACATATTGCAAATATTGTGAATTTTCCCCTTAGCCAAAGGATCCTAAGCTTAGGAAAACTGTTTTCTTTGAATGATGTGCATGTAAAACTGCTTGAATTTTTATTCACATGAAATACTTTGTTCATTGTATTTTATTTTATATATACTGTCCTCTACTCTGGTGGAGATATTACCTCTATAGCCCAAGACTGATGCTATGCAGGAATGGATTCCCTCTCTAGATGCTGTTGACCAGTGGTCCCATAGGCCCTCAAATAATACTGGCCATTGCCCCTGCTCTTGGATACCCACTAGATTTTGAGGAAGACCCTATTGCTGAACATACCAGAAACACAAGCTATAGACCAAACAAGGAGAAATGTAGCTGCTGCTGACTGCAGAGGCTCATCTCTACTGGAGAGTGTCTGTAGTGCTGGAAGGTGCTATTCAAGCTACTGGAAGATCCTAACTATTCTCTATGATCTCACATCTATGTGGAATTCAAAACATTCAGCCTCATGCAGGGAGTAAAAGTAGAGCAGAGACTGTACAAGCATGGGTGTGGGGGCAGTCTTGAAGGGACAGGGCAAATGAAGATAGTGACCAAAAGCTACAGGATTCAGACAGGGCGGCTATGGAGAGGCTGCTCAGTGGTTAAGAGCACTGGTTGCTCTTGCAGAGGACAGGAGTTCAATTGCCACCACCCACATGGTGGCTAACACCCATCCTTAATCCAGTTCCAAGAGATCTAATGCACTATTCTGCCCATTGTGGACATTGCACACGTGTAGTGTACTTCATATGTGCAGTCAAAACAGTCATACATGCAAAAATAAAGAATTTTTTTTGAGACAAGTTCTCCCTGGAGCCCCAGCTGTCCTGAACTCACTACGTAGATCAGGCTGGCCTTGAACTCACAGACATCCGCCTGCCTCTGCCTCCGAGTGCAGGGATAAAGGCGCTAGCCACCACACCCGGGAAAAATAAACAATTTTTTTTTAATTAAAAAAGATCCCAAGAGGAGAAATCAGTTTTATTTATCTATAGCATGAAACAGAGACCACAGTTTATAATGAAATGTATTTACATTTCTATTTTTTTTGGTCTTTTTCGAGACAGGGTCTCCCTGTAGCCCCAGCTGTCCTGGAACTCGCTATGTAGACCAGGCTGGCCTTGAACTCACAGAGATCAGCCTGCCTCTGCCTCCGGAGTGCTGGGTTAAAGGCGTGCGCCACCATGCCTGGCAACATTCTTTAATCTGTAAATGGTCAGTTCTTTAAATGCTTTCATCACAAAAAGCAAATGACAAATAAATGTGTTAGATATGTTAGTCTGTTAAAAATCTTTCAATAATGTATATAGATCAAAATATATCATTGTACTGTATAACGTAAAAGAAAGGATTGTGCATCAATTAAATGAAACCCACTGTTTTTCTCAGGGTACAGTCACATCCAGCACCACAGCCAAGTATGGCTGGAGAACCTGTAGATTTTCTAAGGCAGCGGAGGCGAACGATGAGACTGTTTGCTAGCTTCAACTGTCAACTTGACATAAGCCTTGAGTCACCTGGGAAGAAGGATCCTCAACTGAAAATTCCCTAGATCAGATGGACGTGTGGCCATCTCTATGAAGCATTTTCTTGACTCCTAATTGATTTAGGAAAGCCCAGACCACTGTTTCCTGTGTCATTCCTCGGCAGTTATGTGTGGCTGTAGAAGAAAGCTGAGCAAGCCAGAGTAAGAGAGCCAATAAGCAACAAACTTCTTTTCTTAGATTCTGCTTCAAGCTCCTGCCTGGACTTCCTGCCTTGACTTCCCTCTATGGCAGACCATAAAGTGTAAGATGAAATAAACTCTTCCCCAATGTTGCTTTTGATCATGATGTTTATCACAGCAACAGAAAAGCAAACTGAAACAGCCACCTTAACAGAAGCATGACTTCATTCCCTTCGTTCAGTTTGATCCCACAGAAAAACAGCAGATTGTTTCATTTCTTTCCATTGTTTTACATCAGCACAATATAATCAAAGTGTTCCCTAGACAGCACTTCTTGCAGTTAAAAAGGTGAGAATGAGCATGAGATAGATCATCTTCTCAAAAGTCTGTTGATTCTGCAATCTCATGTTTGTTATCCCTAATACACCCATATGCCAGCAACAAACACTGGAACCGGCTCTAACAGCTCTTTTGCTTCAGATCAGGAAGAAATAGACCACTGGATTACTCAGTGTTTTCTATAGGAACACAGCCTTTCCGAAGCTCAGTTCAGGATCCAGGAACTGAGGGCTGGGAGGAGCTAGGAAAGTAAAGATTTACAGAGCCCTTGGTAAAGGCACCATGGTTTGTTTTCTCTGAGCAGGACCACTCAAGCCACCAGGCAGGAACATATGCCCTTGGTCCCAAGGACATTAATAGGAAATCACAGGAAGTTGGTGTTTTGTCAAAACTGATCATATAACAAGTTACAACACTGATCGCTTTTGAGATCCCCAGACATCCCAACATCCGGTGTTTCATTTTGTGGAAACTCATAGCCCTCAGGATGGTTGAGTTTACCATCTCAAGCCATGTTGTCCAAACATAAACTGGCCCTTGAGGCCTTGATTCCTTTCAAACCTATAGAATGGATATTTATATTATGATGGGTATTTATTAGATGGGTTTGTACAATACACACAGTGAACAGGCTGAGAACCTAAGGGCTGCTCAGTTCGTGAGGCAAGGTGCCTCAGCAGTTGTAGTCTGCTACTGAAAGCCTAGAGAATTCTGGAGAGTCACTGTTCATCTGTCCACACTGGAAGGCCAAAGAAGGTGGGTTCCAATGCCAGGGAATGATGACAGCAGCAATGGGGGTAACAAAGCAGATGTGCACCGGCAAGGAGAGGAGGTGGTCAAGCAAAAGCATCTACTTTTCCCTTAGCCTCTTGATACCTGGGTCACTGCCAGAAGGTCCTGCCAAATCTGGGGGGAGAGTCTTCCCTATTCAGTAATCCAGAAAAATCCTGCCAGAAGAGTCCAGAGACATCCCTTACTTGATTGCAGGCCCAATCAAGTTACTAACCAAGATTAACCATTGGGACTACCAAATATACAAAGCATGCTGTCTGGCCCTAGGTGGTGAATCTCCAGTTTTCTTAAAGTTTCTGCTGAGGACTCAGCTGTACCAGACAAAGGCCACCACATTCCTCAGTAAAACACCGAAGGCTTGGCTATTAACCTCTAGAATCAATTCTAAAATGCAGACAATGTCTCTTCAAATGTAGTTCAGAGGCCAATAACATTGCCTTTATCTGACAACTTATACACAAAGATTCTCAGACTTCCATCAGGCCTATTGATTCAAAAACCTTGACAGTGGTCACTATTCTGCTTTTAAAAATATAAATGTGATTCTGAAAGCTAACATTTGAAATCCATGGTCCCATAATGATTGCTTTAAGGCATTTTAGAAAAGAAAAACTGAATTAAAACTCAAGGATTATAAACAAGAGATATGTTTATGCATCACTTATTATTTTAACACCTATGCATAATATTCAGAATCATTTCAAAACAGCATGCTATTTATATGATTGTGGGGGAGAACTGTAATCATAGTGCTGGCTAAATAAGGGTTTAACCATCTAATGAGAGAGGCAGAAATTAAGACAAATGATACCCAAAAGTAAATGAAGGGGAAGAGAAGAAGGAATTTTGCCAAGTCTGTGATGAATATAGAAGGAGTTACTTCTGAGGTTTCAAAATAGAGTATTACAACTCTGATGAATGTCAGCTTTGGTTTACATTCCAGCCTCTGTGAGGAAGAGCAGGGATGGCAGTGAGAACTCCAGGGCTCACTTGCTCTGTCCTAGTGGCAACTCCCTGATACAATGTCACTCCTGAGTTGCTAAGAGGAACAGACCGGGGGTGGTACTCTTACATCATCCTTGTAGCCTCCATTGACCATAGCAGCTTGCTCTGCATACAAATGTCCTTCCTGTACTTCCTCTTGTGATAGTACTTTTTTGTCTAATTCTTGGTGTGTGACCTACTGGAAAAGAAGAGAAAGGAATGAAACCATGAGGGGAAACAGGAGGAGGGAAAGGAGTTTTATAAAAGCAAATTCTGAGTCTAGAGGAAACTAAAACTGGCCTTTCTGCATATCGACAGGGCTGGCTGGGTATGTCCATGTGCATCCCAGGTACAGACCCATCAATTCTTCATTAAATGGACTGCTGTCTCATTTTAAATCTCTTAACATTTTGAACAAGTCACTTCATGTTTCATTTTGCTTTGCAGAACTCAGATTTTTGAGCCCATCTGCTTGCTGACTATTTGACAGTACTGATGTAGTATGAAGGCATCCACGGACAGGAAGGGTTCCTTCAGAGGTGGATGTTGGAACAGTAATCAATGCTGACACTTAACAAACACATTGATAAAGCTGTTAGTCGTTAGTAAACAAGGAAGATAAAGTGCAGTTGACTCCTATTACGTGGGACCTGACTCTCAGCACCATTTTACTTCTTGTGTCAAGATGCTGCATAAGGCCGCTGTGAAATTTGTAGGTAAAATTTCATTTTTCAGTGAATTCTATTTTCCATTCTCTAGCTATATATGGAGCAGTTACAGTGTGGCAAAGATTTTGCTTAGCAGTGGGGAAATTAGTCGTAATCAATAGATTAGATCACTTAATTCCCAACTTTATGGAAGTCATGATCTAAAGGATGCTGCCCATTGAGATAAATGTTGTGAACTGGGCACTTGGCTCTACTGCAATTTATGAAGAAGGACCTAGATGTAATATGAGTGAAAATGGGGGTTAAGGCCAACACAGGATCAGAGAAGTTTCCCAAATAAAGCGGGACTTGGAGTGAAATCAGAATTCATAAATTTATTGAAGATGTAGTAAATCTGTTTGTTGCCTCATAACACTTACATACTTACCACCCTCCTAAGACCTCAGTAGCCAGGAAGGTGCATCACAGCAGTTATTTTCACCACAAGACACAGAGAGTCAACTTTTCATATAAACATCTGAATACATACTCTTTCAAGATCAGAGACTATCTTACTTATGCTGCATGTCACAGGAAACAAGCAAAGCAGACATCACCATTACTATGTGCCAACTGTTACATCTCTGAAGCCTTTCATCTATGTCATATTCTCAACCACTGTTAAGCAAAATAAAAACAAATCTTGAAAACTTTTTAGCCATTTATTAGCTCTTTCTTATAGGATCATGCTTACTTGACCCAGAGAAATAATTGGCCTAATCAATTTCTTTCTACAGTAAACCATGCCAACTTTTGATTTATATTTATGAGGTGATCTATTTCTTAACCCTTAGGCTAAAGGACAAAAAGTGCTAAATTTTAACAAGTACTTTAGTTTTTTAGAAAAGCATGGTGTGAGTCAACACACAATTAAACACAAAAATAATTCCTTTCTGATTTATAAGAGCCCTATTTTTAGATACAAGCTTCTATTTTATAAATTTCTTCCCTGAATTGACATAGTAACTGATCTCAAGCTAAATATAGTGGCTTAATATCTGCATTCCTCATCTTAATTCAATTAAAGTAAATGAATTACAAGTTGTTGAAAAATATACAATCCAAAGCAAAATGTAGATTCATGAAAATCATTTTAATTACTGCCTAGTTTGAAATATTAAAATTTAAAAACAAAATAAATCAAACTGTAAGGAGTGATTACTTATGAAAATGCTGTTGCTTTATAAATACTCTTTCAGTAGTAAAACTGGTTTAAGTCTGCCTATTCATTAGTGTTATTTTTATAATTTTTCATTATTCTAGCAAAGCAAAATTTTCATTCTTCCCAATAAAAAGAACATTACAGCACTGGAGAGAAGGCTCAGCACTAGCTGCTCTTCCAAGGACCCAAGTTCAACCCAACAGGCCACTCAGAATTGCCTGTAAGACCAGGTCCAGGGGATCCACTGCCTCTTCTGGACTCCATGGGCACTCGGACATATACAGCATACACACACAGACATCTAGACATACATGACATACACACATGTAGATACCCAAACAGACATATAAATAAAAAATAAAATAAAACTTTTTTTTTCAAAAAAAAGAGTGTGTGACATGTTTAAGAAAGGCAAGAGTACATCTTTTAACAAAATGAGCAATGAGAAACAGAACTCCAAAAGGAGGGCTTAGTTTAAGATCTCTCATTGGCAGTTCTTCTCAGATGACGCACTATAAGTGCTCAGATCAGTTTAGATTGGTATTCAGAGCACTTTAATCACTAAAGTCTATACCAGCAGTGCTCTCTGACTTCCTTTCTCTATCTTCATCCTGAGCTGCATTTTCTTTTGCTCACACTACCTTCTTAAGCCTTTCAGAATCACTAGCCTTGTTTTAAGGAGTTCTAGGTCACTTTCGTGTCAGTTAATTTAAATGTTTTTCTATTTTCTCCTTGCATATCTCACTGGGATTGAGAGGGGGAGTGAAAGAGGGGAGATTTGAATTTCAGAGGTGATGCAAGTAGGAAAGAAGGGAAATTGATTGGAAGCTCAGGGTAGTGAGCTCTCAGATTCATTCTCATCAGTGGAAGCTTCTGGTCCCGACTTCCTGCAGTGTTTACTATGTGATACCACACTACAGTTATGCCTGAACAAAGCAGTCTGACTCAACATCCATTTTAACGAAAGAAGTAAAAATGGAACTGTCTGATCAGAGGACTATGTCCTTCTGATCCTTATTGACCTAGGATACACATAAATACAAACAGACTTTATCAATTTAATCTTATCTGTTATATGCAATGCTAATGGAATAATTTTCATATCTTCCTTGCTTCAGAGGAATATGCAAAATATCCACAAACAAATACATTTTGTGGGGTCTATGGCAAGGAAGGGTCATGAGGGACTAAGGGCAAATGCCCAGAGCACAAGAGCAGGGTTTAGTGAGCTTGTCTGCATTATAAACAAGCTATGATAAGATTAACTTTTTGGTTGTAAGGGTAAGCAAATGTCATCTTCCAAAGCATGTCCATATTGCAAAAGTCATTTCCACAGCTTGCTAGAACCAGTTTTAGCCACAGCAATGGGCTGCTTCCTTCTGTAAGACCAAGATGGAGAATATTGTGATCTAAACTAAAATAGGATTTTATTATTCGCCTTCACACCATTTGATCTTAAATCCCATATACTTTCTTAAGTGTCTTTGTCTTTCATTCTACCATCACTATAGTCTAATATTTATTTTCAAGTTTTCTTCTAATTTTTGTTTAAGACCGCTATTAATGAAGAATTAATGTCATTTTAGAAATTAAGAATGTAATCTCATATAGATTAGACAACTTAAACATTGTTTCATAAGCACAGGGTAGCTATTTAAATCCTATCTAATATGCATATTTATTTAAATTGAGCACAATATGTAGACGTACATAAATATCCATTTCATATCAGAAAGGGACATGAAGAACAGAAATTAGTTTCAGAAGCCTTGAAAATATTTTCCTGATGACTGACCCTCTGTATCTTTTCTGCTTCCCTTGATGCTTTAAACCACAGTGTAGGAGATGGAGAGATGGCTCAGCAGTTAGGATCATTGGCTGATCTTGCAGAGGACCTGGGTTAGGTTCCCAGCACCCACATGGTAGCTACCAGTCATCCATAACTCTAGTTTCAGGGTATCTGATGCCCTTTTCCAGCCTCCAAGGGCACTGCATGTCATAGGCATACCTACCTACATGAAGGCAGTACATTCATACACATTAAAAAAAAGTTAATAAATAAAATATTTTAAACCAAGGTTGCAAGCAATACCTTATGTGCCAGTGCCAGCCGGCCAAGACGGACAGTACCTGAAAAGGGGAGTGAGGATTGAAAGAAAAAACAAGAGACAGAGAAAAGATACTTGGGAGGACTGTCAGTAGAGACTGCAGCCCTGGTTTATTTTAGCTCCGCCTTTTTATACAGAACATCAGAGATCTTAACTCAATTTCCTCCTGACTTGGCAGATTAGGTACTGGTGTGCAAAATACAAACTCAGAAAATAAGCCTGCCACAGCTCAATGTACATAATGGATTAATAGCTCCCAACATTTCCCCATTCTTTATTTTTTATAACCCCAGATTATGCCTGTCTTAGGTTGTCTTCTGCTAGAGCAAAGCCTTACGCGTCATTGGCACATAGCTTCCATCAGCTATGCCCTGCCTTAGGTTGACTTTCTCCCAGAAGATCTTACCCATCTTTGACTACCAGCCTCTGTTAGGGGAGGGAGCGCAATCTCATATCATGCACAGCAGCCTTGACTTGCCACAGGATTTCATAAATAACTTTACCACCAGTTGAAAACAAAGACATAGGAGGAAAAGCATGCCAAGTCCTGCTAAACCACTCACAATGGACATGATAGAAGACCACGATGGTAAGGTGGCTCTCAGCTTTTTTAGAATATCTGCTGCTGCTTACAGGGTGGAAATGCTTATGGAGAAAATTTTCCCTCTATAATCTCTTGGCAGTAGCACTTTGGCATTGGTACAGCATCCACCTCGTCCCACAAGCACATGGTCATCTACTTGTACACACTCAGACATTATCATTTTTAACAAAACAAATAGGCAACCAGCTTTCTGATCCTGAATGATTAAAATCCATCACCATTTGCATCATCAGGTGTTTTGAAGCAGGCTGAACAATTAACCAGAGTCATTCACAGTCACTACTATCTCTTTTTCTTCC
>NW_008348789.1:4012838-4016166 GCF_000622305.1 Nannospalax galili
TGCCTCATCATTCTTTTCTACTTTATTTTGGCGCTCGTCTTCCGGCAGCCACCTGGCTCCATCTGCGTCCTGCAGAAAAACACAAACATGCCCTCTTCCCGATATCAGTACAGGGTCGGGGCCATTCTATTGTCCAGTTAAAGGATCCTTCCACCTGACTTGGGCGTAGGTATCCTGTGACTGAGGGTGCCATATTCTATCTGCCGCAGAGCAGTCATTTTTATCCAAATTCAAAAAGTTTAAAATGAAAAGAGTATGATGTAAAAGATTACTTGGTGTCTGGGGATATAACTCCCCATTTTTTATTTTTTGTAATTGTGTTTTTAAAGCACCATGAGCTCTTTCCACTATACCTTGTCCTTGTGGGTTATACGGTATCCCAGTTCTATGCTCAATGCCCAATTGCAAACAGAAACGATGGAACCCCTGACTGGTATAGCCAGAGCCATTATCTGTTTTCATAATGTTAGGGATCCCAGCTATGGAAAAGCAAGTCAAGCAATGAGTTATAATATTTTTTGTGGCTTCCCCTGTTTGTGCAGTAGCCATAATAAAGCCAGAAAATGTATCTATTGTAACATGTACATACCTTTGTCTGCCAAAATCTGGAACATGAGTAATGTCCATTTGCCACAGTTGGTTAGGCTTCAGCCCTCTAGGATTAACCCCATAATGAGGAACAATTTGTGTTTGAGGACAAGATGAGCATTGTCGCACAATTTGTCTTGCAGCTTCCTTAGTAATATGAGGTTGTTTTCTCAAACTTTGGCTATTTTGGTGATGAATGGCATGAGAATTTGTAGCTTGCTCTACCTGAGTCAATCCTATAAGCTGAGTGGCTTTATCCGCCAACGCAGTCCCCAAAGCTAATGGCCCAGGAAGACCACTATGCACTCTGAGATGTCCTATATAGCAAGGATATTTTCTAGATTTAATACTATTTTGCACTTGTCTTAACAGCAAACAAATTTGAACATTTCTAGTTTCAATAAAAGGTACTGTTTCAATTTCCTGTAGAGCTCGAGCTACATAATGACTATCTGTATAGAGATTGAAGGGTGTTGAGGTCAGAAGCTGGAACACTGCAGCTACAGCGCGAAGTTCCACTACCTGTGCTGAAGCAGGGGAAGTTTGAAAAGAATAACTTTGCCCATAAATCACATAAGCTGCGTGTCCATTAGAAGAACCATCAGTAAATACCAACATAGCCTGGGTAAAGGAGGCAGTAGGACCATACTGAGCAGAGGCAGTCCTTGGTTCCTTAAGCTGCTTAAAAGGCACAGGTGCATGAGACTGCACCCTGTTGCCCTGCTGATCAACTTGCTCAGAAACTGGGAAGACCTGAAATCCATGCACTGAATCTCCTCGCTCTACCGTGACCCCAATGGCCTGTTGTAGCAGAGATTGCACGGTTCTAAGCGAGAACCAGATTCCTGCCCAAGGCTCCTGAGCCATGGCAATCATGGGAGGCACATCAACTTTCAGTGGCCTCAGAGGAGGAGGATCTAATCCTACCATAATAGAGGGTGTTGGGGTGGTCCTAATTCTTTCCTCTTTGTTCTTTAACATTTCCTTCTTTACAGCCTCTAACTCTGCCCTTAATTGCTTAATTTCCCAGTGATCAGGCAAAGCAATTAGAGGTAGACACTTTTCCTGATTGTCATGGGAGGCACATCAACTTTCAGTGGCCTCAGAGGAGGAGGATCTAATCCTACCATAATAGAGGGTGTTGGGGTGGTCCTAATTCTTTCCTCTTTGTTCTTTAACATTTCCTTCTTTACAGCCTCTAACTCTGCCCTTAATTGCTTAATTTCCCAGTGATCAGGCAAAGCAATTAGAGGTAGACACTTTTCCTGATTGTACTCAACCGTCTCCTCTCCTAGGGCAGACTCATCCTCAGGGTCAAGAGATCCCTCTTCTAACCCCAGATGGGGGTCCTCATAAAAGGGTGACAAGGCTAATGGAGCTGGCTCTGGCCGAGCGAAAGGTTTGGTTTCACTTTAATCCCAGCCGCCACTTATCAGATTCTCCTCTTTAGTCTCAGCCTTTGCTCTTCGGGCCCCAAACATATTCCTTACAAAAACTGAGTGACTGTTTCCTTGCCCCATCTTCTCCCAAGATAAATACTCACCGCTCCCCAATTGTACCGAGTGTACTCACTTAACTTCTCCAGTGGTGTCCTTCACTTTTTCCCCTACTTTTCAGGTCCCTGTTCTGGGTGCCAACTCAGAAAACAAGCCTGCCACAGCTCAGTGTACGTAACGGATTAATAGTTCCCAACAACTATGAACCCATTTGTTAATCTATTAGAAATATTTAGATTTTGTTTATGTGAAATTTCTTAAAAGAGAGAATGCCAATAGCCAAATTCTAGCAAACAAGATTATAGTTATCTATGCAGATACACTCAGATGATTGTAATAATTTCAAAGGCCCTTTGAACTTTAGAGGTGGGTACAACACTCTTAATATGAAAGGTATGCACTTTATTTTCTTTATTCCGTTTCCAATCCTTATCTATTTATCATAATCAGGGCTGCTGTTTTAAAAACAAAAGTTCTGTGATATCCAACTTCCATGTTAGATTTGCTCTCTTTGTTTATCATTATGGATTAATAGTTCCCAACAACTATGAACCCATTTGTTAATCTATAAGAAATATTTGGATTTTGTTTATGTGAAATTTCTTAAAAGATAGAATGCCAATAGCCAAATTCTAGCAAACAAGATTATAGTTATCTATGCAGATAC
Organism: Nannospalax galili; assembly: GCF_000622305.1. Taxonomy (NCBI): domain Eukaryota; kingdom Metazoa; phylum Chordata; class Mammalia; order Rodentia; family Spalacidae; genus Nannospalax; species Nannospalax galili. Next base: position 4,015,590 of record NW_008348789.1, read on the forward strand.
ACTCAGATGATTGTAATAATTTCAAAGGCCCTTTGAACTTTAGAGGTGGGTACAACACTCTTAATATGAAAGGTATGCACTTTATTTTCTTTATTCCGTTTCCAATCCTTATCTATTTATCATAATCAGGGCTGCTGTTTTAAAAACAAAAGTTCTGTGATATCCAACTTCCATGTTAGATTTGCTCTCTTTGTTTATCATTTCTTTGGTTGTTTTCAGAAACAGTGCTATGAAGAAAAGAAAACATGTTGACATGCAATTGTACTGTGCCTGTTTTGATTCTATTCATATATTCAAGTGAAGTAAAAGCCTTGAATGACATTATGGTTTTCAGTATTAAATATAATAACCATGTTCATAACTCTAACTTACTTGCTACATATATTTAATGTATTTTTATTGAACAAATATTCCTTTTTAGTTTACATTTATTTAATGGATATATAACATAAAAGTCTACACGTTTATGACTATCTTGTGATATTTCAGTGCATGTATGCGCTATGTAATGTTTGATGAAGATTAAACATATCTACTTCCTCAAACGTTTACTATTGCTTTACAAATAAATGCTTTA
>NW_008348789.1:4017151-4065170 GCF_000622305.1 Nannospalax galili
TACCCTCATCCTATTCTATAATAGCTACCTGAACCAGAACTTGTGCTGCTAACTGCTACTTACTGTGTATTCATCAACCTTTCTCCATCCTTCCTTTCTTCCATATTCTTTCCAATTTCTAATAACTACTATACTACCTAAAACATGTATGAGATCAACATTTTCTAATTTATTTTTGTATGTATTTTGTACGCCTGTGTGTGTGTGTATACATGCATGCAATGGTCATGGAGGCCACAAGAGGGCAATGGATCTCTTAGAACTGGCTCATGGACAATTAACAGCCACCATGTGTGGAGACTGGGAACACAACTTAGTTCCTCTGCAAGAGCAGCCAGTGCTCCTAACCAATGATTCTTCTCTCCACACTCAAGATCAACATTTAAAAAATTCCATTTATGAATGAGAATATGTTATCTGCCTTTATTTGACTTTCTCATTTCACTTACTCTAAAGATTTTTGGTTCCTAATAGATTGTCACAAATGGCAAGATTTCAAGTTTTTATTGACTGAACAATACACCACAGTCTTTACTGGTTCATCACTTGATGGACACATATTTCCATTTCTTGGCTCAGCAATTCAGCTAGACTGACTGGACAGTAATCCCTCATGATACAACCCTCTGTCTCAGCCTCCTCCATGCTGGAATTACAGTTATACATCATTGTTCCTGATTTTTTAAACAGTGGGCATCAGAACTGAGACCCTCATGCATGTACAACAAGCACTTTAATCAACTAAGCTCATTCTTTCTTCCCCGTTTTTTGCTGAACTTTTTATTGACCTATATTGAAGTTCATTGATTCTACCTATGGGCACACATGCTATATTGATGGGCACATTCAAAGAATTCTTATTTCTATCATTTCCTTTTGATTATCTCTTAGTTTCAATCTTTCCATTGGTGATATATATATATATTACATGTTTTATACTATTTTCATTAAATATCTATAAATTAATAATAGTCACTTTAGTTTTTCTGGTAACATAATGTCAGAATCATATCAAAATTTCAGAAGAACTTCTCAGATCTTGGAATGCTCCTCTCTAGTGTTCAAATGTGTCACCCATATCACAAGCCAGCACTGGTGTGTTAAATCCTTGTCCTCCAAGTGATTCTGTTGTCATCCACAGAAACCTTCTGCTTTGAAAGAGTTAATTGCCTTAATTAGGCTCACTTGTGTAGTCTTCCTTTAAAGTAAAGTAAAGGAAGTTACTGTATTAGTAAGTATTAACCAGGAATACAAGAATTCACACATGATTATGGATATTGGAATTTCAGATCTTCCATATGGTCCAGCGTGAAGGAAACACTACAGCCGATGACTCATTTCCAGTCTAAAGGCAATCCAAAAAGGAGCTTTTAAAAGGTGTATGGTGTGTAAGTCAAAACACAATCTGCTAGAGAATTCTCCCTTGCTTGGGGAGCCTTGTGTTCTGGTTCTGCTCAGTTTTGTAATTGCTTGGAAGAGCCCCACACATACTGAGGGTGGTCTGAGTAACAAAGTTAAGTAATTTAAATTTTAACTTACTTCATAAACATACACCTGTTTGACACAAAATTAACTAGAACTCTGAACTTTAGTTGCATTGGCTAAGTTCCTTTTACAGTGTTACACAACAGTGTGATATCCCTTTGTATTATATCAAACCCGGGAATCAGAACAGGAAACTTTTATGAACAGTTCTTGATTTCTGACTACCACAGGTTTGAAAGTTGTTTTCTGCTTATTCTAACATCATTTTGTCTCTCCTGACTTGTTAAATTTTCTTTTACTTCAATGTAGTTACTTTTCACAATGAACTGGCAAGGTGGATACAGAATGCATTATAGTGGTTCTGAATTCTGCTAGTTTCAACAGAAACAGGTTTGCTTTGGTCCAAAATAAAACTGAATAACTGGATGATATTTTAAATAAATTTAAAATAATTTCTTCTTGCCTTGAATAGCTTCATTAGTCAGTTTATCCATGATGTCAATGTGTAGTTATTCTGTCCTGTAATTGATGGCTTATGTGTGTAACAAAACCCCTTACAATGTTCAGGGTTTGATGTTCCATGCTGTGTCTTTCCCTTAGTTCAGTTCCTTTCTGCTTTCAGTGGTTACTCTGCTGAGATGTTTTGTTTCCTTTTTACAACTATGACCCAGACTGCATTAAAAAATTTTAAACGATTTTAATGCAAATTTTAGAGTTGTCCTTTATGGGTGACGTCCTCATCATAGAACTTATATCTTTAATCACCAGTCCGTCTAAAGTCCCGGACTCTATTTTCTTTAATCCTAAATTATTAAAACAGTGTCTCTCTCCCTGACTTCTGGCCAACTTTTGGCTCATTTACTGGAGATTTCAATCAGATTAGAATACTTCCTTTATTCCTAAGGTTATATTCATTCAAATTTATACATAATTTTTTCTTCAACTGCTATCCTGCTTCAAATATTTAATTCATTTTCTACATTCTTGAGTCTACATTTTTTCCAGAAGACACAATTTCTTTTTAAAAGATATTCTTCTTTTTGATACTGAACTGTGTTTCTATAATCAAGCCAAACTCTCCTATTGAAATTTCACTGAAAATGAAAGCCAGTGCTTGGATGACATAAATAATAATAATTTTTGTAACTTTTGGCTCTATATTTGGAAGCAAATTTTGTATAAAAGTTGTAGTAAGTTGTGTTTGTTTACACACATGCAAGCTTATGAAAATAAACACAAGCACCAACACTTATCAGTATATATGAAAATTTTTTACAATTGCATGTTAAGATGTTATGGTTTGAATTTGAAGTATCATTCATGTTTAGGCACTTGATCTCCAGTTTGTGACTCTCTTTTGAAGGCTGTGTAGTGTTTAGGAGGTAAAGACCAGCTGGCAGAAACAGGTCATGTGGAAGGGCTTTGAAGGGAAAACCAACTTGTTCTGGCAAGTAACTCTGCTTTCTGGTCTATGTGAGGAGACTCTCTGTCATGTGAGGAGTTCCTGTCTTGGGCTTCCATTTTTGTGGACCCAGCCACTCTCCTTTGTCTTCTGCCAAATAAACCTTTTTTTCCTTTTGCTTGTGTGTGTCAAGAATTCTGTCATAGAAACAAAATCAAATACAGAAAATTTGCACCTGAGAGTGGTGTTTTTGTGATGGCTAAACATGACTGTATGATTCTTTGGAACTTGTTTGTGGGAGGAATTTAGAAATTTGGACAAGCAGAATAGAGAAACTCAAAAATAACAGAAGCAAAGAATGACTGGATATTCTGGTGGGAGGTAAGAAGAATGGGATATTGGCAGAAACGTCTATTTAAAAGGCTGTGCTCATGAGATTTCAGGGTGGAATCATAACTATATTGGTAACTGGACTGGAGGTCATTCATGCTACATTCTTGTAAAGAATCTGGCTACATGTCCATATCCTGAAACCATGAATTACAAATAAATGGAATGATACACTAGTAGAATAAACTGAAACAGCATAACATTCAGGCTATGGCATGGTTATTTCTGGCTTGTTTTTAACTAGGCATACAGTGAAAACCCAAGCTCATAGCTAAAAACCTGAAATTTGACTAGAAAATGGCTGTGCTTATAGTTTTAAAAAGAGAATTCAGGCATTTAACCCCATATAAGAACTATAAATTTATGAGGGCTTCAGGAATTGGTGAGACCTCACTCATCACCAGTTCCACAATATAAAACCAGAACCCTTTTCAAAACACTTCCCCTTGAGAAGATAGAGCATGAGAGCACCCTGCTTGCACAGAAATATCTAGAGAATTGGTTTAGCTGGTGTACCCACTTAGACACTCAGAGGCAGCTCCTGGGATGGCCCAAGAGGCCCTTGATATTGCTTAAGCTCCTAACATACTTTGGCACCCATCAATATAGTGTTGTTTTTGCAACCATGAAGAATTCAAGAGTTATAGGTTCCTGGAAACTTCCACACATATTTTAATATATGGCCTGAGATGAGGGCAAGCAATGTTTAAGAGGGATGGAATCACGGAGGGAGACCCTGAAAGGGTACCATGTGAAACTGTGAGAATGAAACCTCAGCCTCAGAAGACACTGGATTGTTGGAGATGCCAGGAGTACTGAAGCTTCTGCTGAGGAAAGTCACAAGAGGAGCCAACCCAGGAAAGAAAATAGTGGACTGCAAAAAGCAAGGCCTTAAAGCAGAGCTGCTCAAGTCTATTGGAGTTCGCATTGTAATATCACAGGCTCCAGATGCCAAGTGCAGAGCTACATAAAGTTGCTGTGCTGTGTTTATCCTTCTAGTCAGTTCTTACTAGTCTCCTGTTCCTCCATTTTGGGATAGGAATGTTTATTCTGTGTATTGTTTATTGAAAGTACAGAACATTAGTTTTGATTTTAGATGGACCCTTGTTTTGGATCTCATGTGAGCAGGAATTTTGAACTTGCTGTGACTGACAAGATTATTGAGAATCTTGAAATAGGAATGAATGAATTTTGCATTATGAGATGAGCACAAGCCTATGGAGACATTGGGTGGGATGTGTTGTGTTAGGATATTCTGAACAGATCAATAATTTGAACAATGATTCTGTAACTTATGGAACTATTTTGAAGGCAGTGGAGGCTTCAGTCTGTGGGGACTTGATTGACAGAAGCAAATCACTGGAAATGAGGGGGGACAATGGAAGGTTCTATCTACTTTAGTTCAAGCTACAGCACCCTTCTGTGTGCACTACGTTAAGAGGATGCCACATACTCTTGTCTCAAGGGACTAAACTGCTCTGCTATGTCTTTCCCTCTGTTGATAGACTGTGACATTGGAAGCCATCAGTTTATACAAATCTTCCCTTAAATTGCTTCTGTTGGGTATTTTATTCCAGAAAGAGGAAAATTAACTAACACAGAAGGTGGCGCATACCTCTTATAGTCCACTATTCAAAATCAGAGTAAGTGATTTTTGTCAAATAATGTATCCTAAATTATCCAAATTATTTTTTCCTTTAAGATGTAATTCAATTTGCATCTCCCAGCTAAAGAACTGTTAAATTACTTTTAATACTTACTGATATTTAAAACACGATTTGGCACTAGTTTTCATACTGAATATATTTTCTTTTTCTGAGTCATGTCCATTACTCATGCCACCTCATCAAGAGAACACAAATTTTAAGGTAACTACAAAGTGTAAGGCTAAATAATTCTAAGAGGACCTATAAAGGTGGATACTAAATTAAGCTCAGGCCTAACGTTGTGTCTGTGACATTGATACTTTCCTACATACTCTATTCAGCACTACTTGAGAAAATACACCTGAGTGGGCTCTGTAGATTATAATTTGTTCCTTTAATCTAGTTATTTTCTCTAGGATTGTGCTTTCAAGGTGGAAATATACTATGTTTTCAATAAGAATTAATAACTAAACGGCAAGTCTGCACTCTCATTGTTTCTAATGTGCTACTTGTATGATAAGTGGATTAAGTCTGGGTCCTTCTGTGTATTGGAATGTTTTCTGCAACCAAATGTTAACAGTTTTAAACATCAATTATAAATGATACATTTTGATATCAATAGTGATGGTTGCACTGAATATTTTAGTAAAATCACAACAGCCACTTTCCAGTCTTTATTATCTAAAAACAAATCTAAAAAACTTGTAGGTCTTACATTGCTGACTATGGAGAGAAAAGCATTTACATGACATGCTTGTACTTGTTATGAGGGGGTAAGATAATCACACTTTCTTCAGACTAGTGTACACTTAATCCCAAGGAATTTTAACCACAGGGATTTGCAAGGATTCAGAATATAACTAAAGGTAAACCTCAGAGAGATACATTAGGTTTTGCCCAATTCATTTTTTAATATTATTTGTTTTAAGAAACAAAGTGAAGTACACACAATCAACAAAGTACGTTGAGTGGCATAGCATATACATCAACATAAAAACAAATTAAAGTTAATAATTTCAAAATTATACAGTGTTTACCAAAGAAGTTATCAAAAAACAACCACAATCCAAATTTCCTTGGCATTCATAAGACAAGATGAGGTCTCAGAGATGCACATAAACATTGGCATGAACAGCAGTAGAACAAAAAGTTTGCTCTAAATTCAAATGCATTCGATAATTGGAAAAATCTTGAACAGAAGTCCAATTCATCTATGCTAAAAATATGTAGGTGATAGCCCATACATTTAGAGCAAGTTTTAATTTGGAAATGTCAAAAATAAGAATTCTTTCTAATTTCAAGGACTACAAAGTATATTTTCTTAGTGAATATAGAATGCATGTAGTTTTTTTTATCTACTTGTATTAGATTCATTTCAAGGAGTATATTTTCGTAGTGAATATAGAATGCATGTAGTTTTTTTTTATCTACTTGTATTAGATTCACTTTTTCTTTTCTTTCTTTCTCTTGTTTTTCTTTTTTGGAAGGAAGAGTTTTTTTAGTTTATAGTTCCAAGGGGCAAGAGTCCATAGTGGCGGGGAAGCAAGGTGGCAGAGGTGGCTGGAGGAAAAGCAGAGGCTAAGCTCTTACATTTTCAAGCAGGCAATTTTCTTTCTCTCCTGTAAGCTCACTACCACTGTTTTCCTGAGAATGAGGAGGAGGAGGAGGAAAAGCAGGAGTATGTGACTCTGCTGGTTCATCTTGGTTGTCAACTTGACTGGATCTGGAATTAACTAAAAGAGAAGCTTCTGGGCACACCTGTGAAAGATTTTCTGGATCAGGTTATTTGAAGAAAGAAGACCCTCCATAAAGGTGAGCAGCATCTTTTAGCAGCCACCCAGATGAAATGGAGGTCCTAGGGAAAACCTTTGTATTGCCTCATTGTCTTTGAATCTTGCTGGCAAATTCATCTGTCCTGTTGCTGCTGCCACTAGCACTGTTGTCCCTGCTGGTACATTGTTTGCTCATATCAGAACCTACTTTCTATATGTTTCCAACATGGACTGAAGGTCAGATCATTTCCAGGCTTTCAGGACCAGACTGGGACTTCTTAGACATCCTGCTTCAAGGAAGGAACAGTTTCCCAGTTTGCTGCCTCTTCAATGTGAAGGTATTATTGGATTGTTACACTATCCAATCTGTATCCTGTAAGCCAATCTAATATTCATTCTATTGATACTGTTCTTCTAGAGAATCCAAATTCAATGAAAGACCTGATTTTAACATTTGAAATATTTAAAGAGTGCTATATGATCCTGTGTTATAGGTAAGAAACAGAAAAAGATCATGTTTTAGCTATTATTTCATGCACGACATTTACTAGGGTCATATTCGAAAATGGAGGACAATTTAAAGATTGCAGATATCAAAAATATAAGAAACAAAGCATGCTACCGTCATTTAACTTTCATTTCACATGCACTGCATTCTGATATCTGGTTCTTTAATACAAGCAGTGTTCACATTGTGTGTGCATTAAAAATGGCGCACGCCTTTAATCCCAGCACTTAGGAGGCAGAGGCAGGTGGATCTCTGTGAGTTCAAGGCCGGCCTGTTCTACACAGTTCTAGGACAGCAGGGGCTACAGGGAGACCCTGTCTAAAAAAAAGACAACAACAACAAAAAAAACAAACTCACATGTTCCCCTTTTATTTCAATTAATTTTCTAATTCCTGAGTATAAATTATTTAAGTCTCAAAAAATGGTGTGAAATAATCACTTCCCCTCATTTGTAGATGAATAAAATAAGTTGCAAAAGGGTAATGACTTCTTTTAGTCTCTTGTTCCTAATTGATGTCAAAGCTAATATTTGTATTCTGAAATTCCAGCTGCAGTGTGTACCTGTGCTTGCATGTACTTTGTTATGCTTCATAAAAAAAAAAAAAGATGTCCAAAAATGTACAAGTTGCTAAGCACAGCACACACAGTACAGCCAAAGAGCCGAATACTGAAATGGCCATGGTGTAGGTGGTGAAGAAGATCCTATTTCCCTGCTTTGTTAGTCTCCAAGAGCTGCTGAAATGATCAAAAGAAAATGCAGTTATCTTATTCTTTCTTGGAGTATAAGTTTACTCCAAACTGCTAACCACTTTACAGAAAAAAAAAAAACATGGATTTAAAATAAAAATGTTTAAACATGGACTCATCCATGTTAAGAAGAAAACACAGTTTACATAATGAAGAATGATAAACAGTATATCACACACAGGAAACAGACTCAGAAGATATTGCTGGGTAGAGGTGCATTCAGGCGAATTCACATGGGTGAGCAGCAAAGAATGAAGCCCGTTTAAGGAAAGGTAGGCCCAAAGGCACTTCCAACCAAAGTCCCAGTACACATTTATTTCATACCCATTCAGCCTAGAAAGCCTTGCCTCAGAAAGGTATTCTCCTGTTGTTGTTGCTGCTGGTGCTGTTGTTGTTTTGAGACAGTCTTGCTATGTACCCCTGGCCTGCTTAGTACTTGCTGTGTGTTCCAGGGTGGCCTCAGACTTGTGGTACTCCATCTGCTTCAGCCTCCCAAGTGCTGAGATTACAAGCTCCAGGGTTCACTGGTCCTAGTTCCTCACATTTTAAAATGTAGGTCAACTTAGCCACCGCTTAACTTTCTCAGTCCATGTACTATTTGAAACCCTAGATTAGAAATGTCTCTGAGTTCATGATAATGGCATTCATACAAGGAACATAGCCCCTTGTTTGGAAGACAATGTATTATAACTGTAATCCCAGCACTTTGGAGGCAGAGATAGATGCATCCCTGCGACTTGAAGGCCAGCCTGGTCTACATAGTGAGTTCCAGACCAGCAGGAGCTATAGGGAGACCCTGCCTCAAAAATGTTGGAATACAGGCAGAAATGATCAGAATGTAGAGCAGGGCCGCATAACCCTGGATTCTGGCCCATTCCATTCCAGACTTGCCAGCTATCCCATTATCTCTTACCCAACTGCCTCTAGGCTAAGCTTCCATTTCCCCAACCCTAATCAGGGCTCTTGTAAATCATGTGACCAGACAACAGGACGGAAAGTACCATGAGCAGACACCACCTCTTAGCTTTGGGAAATCCCCTCCCTTCTACCTGCCTGCGGGCCAAAAACTCAATCCCGCCTCTTTGCCGGCAAAACTTCCTTATAAAAACTTCCCTATGAAAACTTCTGTTTTGCCTTATTAAAATGAGCTGTCTGCTGACACAGTCTCCTGGGTGTTCCTTCCCCATCGTATGCGCAAGTGCCCAAGATCTTCCTTTCCACCTCCCGTCTTCCCCCTTTCACAACCCTCCATGACCTAGACGGATGCCCAGTGGCTCCCTGGCAATACCAAGGCGCCAGCAGGGAGGAGACCAACACAAAAAAGCCACACTCCCTTCAGCTATGTTAAAATGTAATCGTAAATGCAATACATAAGTAGACATATGTGTATATATATATTCTCATTAAAATAACCAATTTAATCATGGATATTTAATGACTTTCTCCATGTAAACTCTGAGAAACACTGTAGGACACATATCTGTAGCTTATATCTTTGATCTTTTGGGATTTCTGTGATCTTTATTTGTGATATGTGTATGTAGGTCTCCCGAACCTCCTTTCCTTTTGAGGTGGGGGAGGGTTGGGATGAAAACTACAAGGAAAGAGCCTCTGTTTGGATACTGACTTTGGGAGCTAACTTCTCAGTGGCCATGAGTGTCTCTTCCTCTCATGCTCTTGCAGTGGTGGGTAGAGCACTTACACCTTAGAGGTCATGAGGATCTTAGAGTCTACCACACCTCTGCTGTAGTCAAATTCATTATCACACTAGGAGAAGAGCTGGACAAAGTGGCCATTGAGGACAATGCCCATCTCAGCATCTGTGGTGGTTTGAGTAAGTGGTCCCCATAAGCTCCAAATATTTGAATACTTGGTTCCAGTTGGTTGCACTGTTTATATGGAGAGTTAGGAAGCACAGCCTTGCTGGAGGAAGCCATCACTTGGAGCAGGCATTGAGAGTTCATAGCCACATCTCAATTCAAATTTTCCTCACTCTGCTTCCTGTACCTTCTTAAAGATGTGAACACTTAGCTTTCTCCTTTGACTGCCTCTTGATTTGGTTCTCCACCATCATGGACTCTTATCATTCTGGAAATGTAAGCCCAATAGACTCTTCTATAAGTGACCTTGGTCATGGTACTTTTATCACAGCAATAGAAAAGTAGCTAATACAGACAGAAGCAGACAAAGCAGAAGAATAATATCACTGATGACAACTTGATCCTCAGTGTGGTCCTCTGAGCATCATTTTAGCACTGGGATGAACTTTCTCCCAGTCATTGCACAGCAGTGTGCATAGAGATAATATTCTGGGCATCCCCAAGGCCAGCATGCTTGCCTTGCTGCATGCAGCAGCTTCCCACAGGTGCTGTCTGGGTGGTATTGATGGCATGAGTTGTGGTTATGAAGCCCTCCAAGGTGCCACATTGTCTCATAGATGACCTTGGCCAAATGGAATAAGCAATTGGCCATACAAGAGGCATTGCTAATCATTTTAGGGAGCTGTTTTCTCATTGTTTATACTGCTCTCCAACATGGAAGCATCTGAAGAAAGGGGCCAAAATGATAACCCTTTTGATTTCACCCTTTAACCAAACCACTGGTTTCTCTATGGTAGTGAAGAAACCAGTGAATTTCATGGTACAAGTACCCAGCATCACTCCAGTTGATCTTGGTAGGATGCAGCTCCAGGAAGATAAAGATTGCTTACCCACTGATGCCATGATTTCAGTTCTTAGCATTGACTGGGTGTGGAACTTGTAATGGATGATCATACTAAAACACCCAAATCATGTAGCTTAGGGCAAAGAAGGGGTTATTGTTAGCTACAGTGTTTGGTTATTTTTGAAAGCTTACCTAGAGACCATGCATACAATATGGCTCAGTCTCACTTTCACCATAGTGTCTCAGAGATGTGGTTAGCACTTCACAGGAAGATAGAGTCCAGATCTTTAATTTGCTGAAATAAAATGCTCAGCATTTGAAATGTATTTCAAATAATTGAAGTACATTTCAATTATAACTCTAAGTATCATACACAAAAGAAGTAAATCTAAAACGGTTTCAAAAATAAAAATAGTCATTTTCAATAGATTAAAGTTATTGGTTTTAATGATAACAAAAATGTATTCATTTTAAAGACATTTTAGAAAACTTTATTTTTGTACAGACTTTTAAATAAAAGATTGAAATATATTTACTATTAAGTGGTAAACTGGTCAACATTAAGAGGACAGTAATGAATTGCTTTCCACAAGACTAAATTCAGAAGCATTTTGTGATAGTTAGGTTGGGTCACCTTGATACAAACTAGAGTCTCCTGGGAAGGGGAACTTGGTTTGAGACGTTTCCTCCAACAGACTGTCCTGTTGGTATATTTTTGAAGAATTTTCTTGTTTTTACCTTCTAAATATTTATGTTAAACAAAAGTATGTTTAAATCCATTAAACCTTTGAACTTACTCACTTTGTTACAAAAATGCAAGTCCTCTTCTCATCTTTCTGTTTAACAATATGTATTTTTATTGAATTTTTGTGCACTTTATACTTCTTAATCTAATTTAGACCCCCTTCCCCTATCTGCAGCCCCCCATAGCCCCCGCCACCGAATTTTATGGATTTTGTCCACTCAGACACAGAACTTGGAACAATGGAGCTGGAACTGACCTGGAATTCTCTTCCCTGAAGACTAGCACTTAGAGTGTGAGGATACTGTGCAAGCTACTAAAAATTAATCAGCGACCCAACCCAGTTCTGAAACCTAATAACCACAATGACTGGCACAACAAACTCTCTCTATTGGTGCAATAGTGACACTTTTATCTAGGAGGAAATAAACAGCTATCTAATTGGACTTAGAGTCCTCTCAATGAGAGGGAACTCATGGGTGACACTGTAAACATAGCCAAATACACATTGCTGGAGTGGTCATATCTACAGAAAAACCTATGTCTGTTACATTCCTAGATAAACATAATTTCATATTGTATGCTAAATAAATATCCTTATATTTATAGACATGTATACCTTTTCCCACCTGTATTAGTCAGGGTTCTCCAAAGAAATAGAATCAGTAGAATAAATATATAAATACAGAGATTTATCAGCTTAGTTCACAGGATAGAGTCTGAGTAGTCCAACAATGGCTGCACCACACTGGAGAGGCTGAGAATCCGGAGGCACTCAGTCCATGAGGCTGGATGTCTCAGTAGTCCCAATCTGGTGCTGAAGGTCTGATGAATTCCAAAAGATCAGCTAGTCTTCAGTCTACAGCAGCAAGATGAACTCACCAGCGAGAGAAGGCACGAAGCAAGAAGCCAGGTGTTCTCCTCTGCCTTGGCCTTTTATACTGGCTGCCATCAGAAGGTAACACCAACATTTAGGGTGTGTCTTCCAGCTTCAGATGATCTAATCAAGAAGATCTCTCTTATTTCAGTTAATCCCACATCCAGTCACGTTGACACCCAGAATTAGCCATCACACCACCTTTCAAAGAAACTTTTCTGCAACATACAGAAACTATTACAGAGTTCCACAACTGTCCAAACACAGTAAGCATCTGTGAGATGCCCAGCCTTAAGTGACATAACTACAGTGAAATTTCTACACCTAAGGTTTATAGAACATAGTGGATCAGGGGATCCAGAGAATACTAAAGTATCTTTCACATCTCACCAGCAAAATTTCCTCATGACAGCCTGGAATTTGTTCATATGAACTTACAGCAATGATGACAGCAGGCACATCCCCATGAAAACTCAAACCAGACAAAAATCCAGCATAGAAGTGGGAAAATGGGTAAGAAGCCCCACCCTTAACTGACAAACTCTTGACAACCAATCACTGCTGACTGAGAGAGAATTGGTCTTCTTTAAGGGAATGATGCTAGATAGGCTGACCAGGTTCCATTGGGTGAATTCACATTGTGAGACATATGGGGACAGAAAGTTGAATTAATAGGACTTACTTTTGAGAATTTTATACATGAGTATTGTATTTGTATTATTTTTCAACTCTCCCAGTCCCTGTTCAACTCTTTCTATGGCAGCTCACTGCTCCCAATTTCTTGTTCTCTTCTTTATTATTGTACATATACATATATTCACTAATAAATACACAAATGCACACATACACACACACATTTATATAGTTATATAAAATGCAATGAATCCATTTACTAGTGCTCTTGTGTACTTGTGTTTAGGACTGCCCACTTGGGGAGAGATAATCTCTCAGGGAGCTACTCTCTGGAGAAACTGATACTCCTTCTCTCAGCATCAGTCGATTGCCTATAGCTCCTCAGCTTTAGGTGGGACTTCATCAAGTTTCCATCATCTCCCTTGTCAAGTCAACTAGTTTTGTCATTATGCAGATCTTGTTAGACTTAAATACTAGGGAGATTTCACTGGTGAAGCTTCTCTAACATGTCTAGCATGGATTAATTAACAGCAGGTGTCTTGTTTGTCTAGCTCTTACATTCGTTGTGCCCTCTCTTCCATGCTGTTCCCTCAGCCTTAGATTGTAGTGGTTGTATTACAATTGTGTCACTTAGGTCCGGGCACCTCACAGTCATTTATTCTCTGCAATTGACCAGCTGTGGGATTTTGTAATAGTTTCCATCTGTTGCAAAAAGAATCTTCTTTGACAAGTTGTGAAAGGTATGCTTGTAATATAAGGATATGGATATGCATTTGCAAATAGTAATAAATTACATTGGTCTAAGGAGATGACAGAAGGGTCTATGAACTCTCCAGCCATGTGTACCTGCCTGTGTTTACAGTACCACACATGAATTCCCTCCCATTGAATGGGCCTTAAGTTCAATTATACAGCTGTTTTTTACCCCTAAGAGTAAAGTAATGCTATTGCACCAATGAAATCACTTGTTGGGCTGGTCATTTTTGTGCTTCATAGGCTTGTGCAGCTGAATAGGACCACTGAAGTGGGTTTCTCCCTTGGCAGTCTCATGATATGATACTATGAGAGCTAGTCTTAGGGAGGAGCCCTCCAAGTCACGTCCCAGCACAGTTGCTCCAAATCCTTTGTCTGAAGTGTGGCCTGTTTTTAACATAGGGTCTTACCTTCAAGTTCTTGGAGGCAATCAAAGTCTGAGAAAAAGCCTTTATTATGAAGTTTTGCTATATCCCATTGAATCCGTGGATTTCAGGAGGATGGCTAGATTAGCAAGCACATTATGAAAGCAACATTGTTTTGCATTAATAAGGGAGATAAACTGGGTCATTCAAAAATGACAACTTTTTCAAGATTTCAAGAGTGTTTTAAGGTTGCTATAATTTAAAATGTTGCCAGAAATACTGAAAGAAGTATGCGTAGACTTAAGATGGCTTCACCCTCTCTGTTTTATTAGAGGGAAATGGCATAGAGAGAATTTAAGTCACTGATCCAAAGTTTACATTGCATGCAAAATTTCAAGCAAAAATAAGGACAGAGAAATAATGCTTAGACAGCAACTGAGGTACAGCCTTCCTAGTGCAGAATGGGACCAAACATTTTCTTGCCTTCCCTTCAGGGAATAAGTTCTAATAATCACCATGGTGTCCACTATCACTGACCTTTAAATGAGGGAAATAAAAGGAGTTATGAAAAAATAGTAACGGAGGATAAACTGTTTTATCGCTACAAGCATGGAACTAATCTAGCACCTTTTAGATAAAAACATCTCAATTTATACCCTGGAATCTAAACAGTGAAGATGCACCAATGTTTCATTTAGAATATGCTTTTCTAAAGGAAGCCATGACTACCTCTCTGCATGACCCCAGTCAGTTATCTACTTTCAACCAAAATGTGCTTAATTCCGGACTAAAGGTCAGTTGAAATGCCCCATAACCTGTCAAAAATTATTTAGCATTCATTTGAGTGTTCATTTAGTGAATTTTTATGATTTTCACACAATAGAGTTTGATGGTATTTAGATTTCCTCTCCTTTCTGCACCTCCCCCACACAATTTAATGTTTTCACCTGCATTTTCAAAAAAACTTTATTGCTGGATTTGTTTATGTTTTGTGTGGTTTTTTTTTTTTTTTCAAGTTTCTAAGTGGCTGTTTCCTTGCTATAAACACAGGGAGTGAAGCCTTTATACTTTAAGGAAGCGTTAACATGCCTTTATATTGCACAAGATTTTATAAATACCCTGCCATTTTATATATTATATTTAGTCCTCTAAAGGGTCATTGAGGATTTGATTGATTCCTTGGCAGTTTTATATTTATACTTAAAAAGTAATGAAAATGTGAATGAGAGAAGAATACAAAATATTGTTAGATGGTGATCGATTTATAGTAGAATTTTGTCATGTAATATGGTATAATTGAAACAATATTTGGAAGAAATTATCTTAGAAAATTGATTCTTCCTCAAGGTGTGCATATGGAGCTTTATCCAAATTGTGTTAGAATTTCATTGAAAACAAATTGTCAAAAAAATTTTGTTGATATTAAACACTTAGAACAATGAAAATTTTATTATGATGATAATATTGAGTAGACAGCAGAATGTACAATAGCAACGTTATGCTTGGATATAAATTTGTTGTAAGAAGATGGTATTGAAATTCATGTAATTGTCCTGAATTCTAAATCTGTGCACATTTTTGAAACTGAAACATACACAAAGCAAACAAATAAACAAACACAGAAACTTTCCCTAGACTTTAGATTGGCTAATAATCTCCCATAGGCCTTCGTTGTAGCTGCGATCTTCATTCACCAGCGCACATTAAAAACTTCCAGAACTGAGATTTGAAGGAAAAAGAGAAACTGTTGTGCCTGGTTTCCTGGGAAGCCATGAAAGCAAAAAACTGGAATAGAAAACCCTCTGCTGCATTCCAGATTGTAGATGAAAAATAAGGGCCACTGGCTTATTAAAGTCTGTATCACTTTTGTTGTTCTTGTATGTGTATTAGTTTTTAAAAAATATATGAGCTTAAGCTAAAAAACTCATTACTGTTTTGGCTCTTTTATGAACTTCTTTTTCTGTGCTCTATTGTGATAAGGAAGTAAAAAATTCTTTTGGGAATTCAAACATATACTTGAACCAAACTAGCATTTTAGAAATGTATTTCAGGGAAAAAATATCATGATAAAAGCTTTTATTCTATTTTACATTGCCCCATGTACCTTAACCTTTGTCAAGTAAGTTACAGGCCACAAAGCCACAATCATTCTGCAGTGTACCTGGGAACTGGTTTCCAGTCATCAGGGTCACAGTAAATCAAAATAGAATAGCCGGAGGTCACTGTTTTATTTCCCACTGAACCCAAAATTACATCCATCAGACATGGATTGATCCTTAAGCACAGAAAATGATTTTGCACACACACACACACACACACACACACACACACACACACACATTAGAATAACTATAAAGGAAATGTGGTAACAGATCCTTAGCCCTTCATTTAAAAAAATCAAAGTATCAGCTCTAAAATATTGATGAGACATAGCACTTGACTTGAAAGATTCCAAAAATATGCATGTTATCTGCACACAGATATTTTCAGAAGGACCTTGTGCTCCATGATACACAGGATTGTGTGTGTTCCACTACACAGCAGCAGGCACAGAAAAAGCTTTTGCCTAGAGAATTCAGCTATTTGAGAGGTTCTAACTCTGCTGAAAATAAGCATTTTTAATCATTTAAGAATTTTATAATGCCACCTGGGCATGGTGGCATATGCCTTTGATCCGAGAATGCCTGAGGCAGAGGCAGGTGGATCTCTGTGAGATTGAGGCCAGCCTGGTCCACATAGAGAGTCCAAGGCCAGCTGGAGCTACAGGGAGATCCTGTCTCAAAAAGGAAAAAAAAGTCATAATGCAATAAATTGTTCTGATCAAATCCACTCCCCATCCCCTTCCTTTTAATTCTTCCCCATCCCTTTACCACTTTCCCATTCAACTTCATGTGCTCTGTTTTTAAACCCACTAAGTCTCTTTAGTGCTGGTTGTTTGTGCATGGGAGTAGACCATCTACAGTAGCATGAGTGGTTTCTTACAGACCACATTCCCTCCTACAGCAGCCATCTACTGCCAATGGATCATCATCTAGGATGGGTCTTCATGAGCTCTTCCCCCATCCAAGCTGGGATTTTGGCTTGCTTGATCTTATGTATGTATTCATAGCTGCTCACATGTGCAATGGTGATGTCATGTCCACCAAATGCTATGTCTCTGCAGAAGTCCTCTACAGTCATTTAGCCCATCTCCTGAGACTTATGGAGAAGGAGTGCGATAGAGATGTTTCATTTAGAGCTAAGCACTCCACAGTCTCTTATTCTCTGCATGTTGACCAGTTCTGATTTTCTGTATTAATCAACATCTACTGTAAAAAGAGCTTCTCTGATAAAAAGTTTAGAGGTGACTTGTCTATGATGATAAAGATAACAACTTGGAACAGCATTTTTATATTGAATAAAGATTAACAATTTTTCCTGACACACTTTAGACAACTCTCAGACAATGATTTTTTAAGATGTTTACTCACAGGTTTTCAACCAGAGTAAGATATTAGGATTTAATGAGCTTATTAACCAGGCATATGTACCAAAGCACCCATTATGTAGTCACAAAATAGAGGATGAAATAATGATGCGGTAATCTGAGAACAGTGTTGCATCCATGATTAGCCCATGATTAGTTTGTTGTCAGACTTCACAAGGATGCTGCTGAGTTAAAATGGTAGAAATTCTGAGACAAGAACCCATGATTTACCTGTAACAGAAACATCTTGAAATAAGTATATGGGTTGAATTAAAATTAGTAAACTGAGAAAAAAATGCAACCTAGGTTTTTAGAATTAAATTATAGTGTTACCTAATTATTTGGGAAGTGAACATTTTCAGTTTTTAGATCTTTAAATGTAATGTGCTAGAAAAAGAAAAAATACCTATTAATTACAATTTTAGCACAGGTGAGATTTTCGTCTCTCTTGTATGACTACTAATCATATGACTTTCCTCAGAATAAGGTTAAGTCGGGGCTGGAGAAATGACTCAGTGGTTAGGAGCACTGACTGCTCTTGCAGAGGACCAGGTTTCAATACCCAGCACAAACATGATGGTTGACAACCGTCCCTAAGTCCAGTTCCAGGGTATCCAACACCTTCTTCTGAACTCCTCAGGCATTGCATGACATGGGTGCACTTTCATTCATGTAAGCAATACACTGATATATATATAAAATACAATTTTAAAAAGCGAGGTTAAGCAAAGTTACTCTGGATCAGTAAATTTTAGTTACCATTAATTATAGAATAGTAATTTAACATGATCAGCAAAATTCTAAATTTTATAGAATGATCCACTTTTTATTATGAAGCACAGTAAGGTATATTTTTGGTAAAAATGGCATTTTATGCTCAATTAGTGACTATATAATATTATTATAATATTAATTCAATAATTAGGCTCAACTGGTACAAATATTTATTGCTAAGTACTTGATATGCAATAGAACTTTATTTTTTCTTCTTTCCTTCTGATTCGTTTTTATTTTGTGTGGATGAGTGTTTTGCCTACTTGTAAGGGCACCCATGTCATGCAATGCCTGTGTAGACCAGAAGAGAGAATCAGATCTCCTGAAAGAGGCATTAGGGACATCTGTTAGAAGCTGTGTGGGTGCTGAGAATTGAACCCTGGTCTTTGTAGCTAAGAACATAATTTTTAAACCAATGTGAGGATCTTTGCATTGTAGTATAGACTTAGAAGAATTGCCCAAGACATTTACAAGTGCCTGTAGTACAGCAATAAGTCTTGTGGCAACAATTAGCTTACAGGAAGCTCACAGGTCCAGGCAGAAGAGAACATAGTTTTTAAAGAATTTCTAATTTCTTGATAATGCTTTAGACATATGTCAATAGTTTACAGAATATATACTAAGAATAATTTTATTACTTGCCATTAACATTGTTTTATCAACAAGATATAATGAATATTTATATGAATGTTAAAATATTAGTTTGCTATAATAAAATATAAGATACACATTTGCTTTAAGTAAAAACAGTTTAATTTCTTAGTGTTTAAAATATTTTACTCCAATTTTAAGTAACCACATGTTTTTCACTATGGTAGTAAATCTTTATTAACAATAGGTTTTATATACTTTTTGGTGTACAAATAATTTTATCATTTGCATACTAATGTGATGGTTGTGTTTATCTATTTATTTTTCTAAAATTTGTTTCTATTGAATTTTTTGTATATTTCATAAAGAACATCTCAAACAATCTTAATCATCTTTATGTCCCCATCCCCACTGGCACCCTCCCATAGCCCCCGACTAGAGGCCATATACTCTGTCATTCTGTGATTTCTTACTATGTGAAAAATATGTATCCTTATATCTAGAGACAAATATCCCAGTCACTACTCATCAGAGAAGCCCATTTTGCACCAGTCAGAGACTATCACTAAGTACCACAAATTGTTACACATGGACATTGTCTATGAATTGCCCAGGCCTAAGTGACACATCTACAATGCAACCTTTACACATAAGGCTCATGAAACATAGAAGAGGGGTAAAGAAGAGGACACTAATGAATCTCTCAGTTCTCAATAATGGAACTCCCTCATTCTGCAGAGGGTCAGGAACACAAAAGGTCACAAATGGCCAAAGCATAGAGATCAAGAGTCTGCTGAATGATGGTCCTTGGACCAGACTCCTTTATTAAATTTCACCAACCCAAGGCTCAGGGACCTTCTCAGAAGAGGAGGAGAAAGTTTTCAAGAGGTGCATGACCATATGGAAACAGTTTAAATTTTACGTCTATGTTTAGAGATTTCTTTTTTTAATATATTTTTATTTATTATTTTTTTATTTTATGTGTACGAGTGTATTGCCTGCATGTATGTGAGTGCACCTGTGTCATGCAATGCCACGGAGATCAGAAGGGGGCATCAGATTCCCCTAAAACTGGAGTTCAGGACGGTTCATAGCTGCCATGTGGGTGCTGGGAATCGAACCCGGGTCCTCTGCAAGAGCAGTTAGTACTCTTAACCACTGAGCGATCTCTCCAACCCCATTTATATATTTCTCATGTCTTTAGGATTATTATTAATATTTACATTTTAAATAGATTGCAATTCTTTTAAATGTTTTAATTAAATATAGATTGTCTTTCCTTTTACTCTTAAGTAACTTTTAAATTTAAATTAAGCATGTAAGTGTAGGCCTTTTCAGTCCTAGTGTAGTGTTTCTATGATATATAATTCTGACATTTTGAACTAATGAAAACAACAGTAGGTATATTTAAAGTTTGAAATTGATCACCCAATAGTACAAAATTGTTCATTCCCATACAACATACCTAAAAAGCAATTGATGTTTCTAAGGAAATCAAAGAGCAGAAATTTCCCACCTCAGTGAATTTGCATAGGCCTTCAAATATCATTTTTATTTAGATTTTAAATTTGGGTTTTAGATTCAAAAGAAAGTATTGGCTAGAAATTACTCAAGAGAAAAATGTATACTTTGCAAGCAGCTGAGGAAGATGGTTATAGAGAAAGCATGCAACTTGAGAGTGAGCAGGACACAGCAGGACAGTGATGACTCAAGTGTGAAAGTCCTGATTATCTTTTCTGAAGTCATTTTATGAAATCTTCGAATTAATGCAAATAGTGACAGTGGTGTGTAATGTTGAGGGGAAGGCAAAATGTTGCATCGGCATACATGACTGGAGAAAGTAAGAATGGCTCACAATCAGAAACAAAGATTTCAAATATTTTAGTTCTTACAAGTTTTTTCTTTCTTTAGTTGTCAACACAGGGGGTAATCGCCGACATAAAGCCATTTTTTATGCTTCGACAATTAACCTGATTTTCTTTGAATTACTGAACAGTTTTTGGCATGGCTCTTACACTGCTCTTCTTCCAGTCCTGTCTCCACTCACCATAATGACTGTTTTTCCATCTAAATCATCAGATGTTTTCCCTCTCTCCCAAAGACTCCCTGCCCAGAGGGAATAAAATACCTCTATGTATCAGGTACCAGTCTGGCTATCTGATGCTACAAGTCACCTCATTATCTCGTCCTCTGTCCCTGTGGTGCTGATTTTCAGAAATTATGCTATTACTTTCTTCAATTAAGCCTGTTTCTGCCTCAAGATGCTTGAATTGCGCTCTCTCTCTCTCTCTCTCTCTCTCTCTCTCTCTCAAAGTGTGTATAAGTGTTTTACCTTTAATGCCGGTTTGAGATGGCAAAGAGTGTGTGTGTGTGTATGTGTGTGTGTGTGTGTGTGTGTATGAATGGCTTTGTAGCTTCATTCAACTTCTCAGGCATGTTCCCATCACCGACTCCTTACCTGGTCATGTTTTGAGATACAACACTGCTTTCCAGTCTCTCTTGATCTTCTGTATAGATTTCATAACATTGCTGTCACAAAATTCCTCAGATGTGTCACATTAATCAACTAAAGTGATTATTTATAACACCATGGGACTGAAGTCCTACCTAGGTCTCACAGGATAAAAATCAAGCTACCAGCAAAACTGCTTCCCTTCTTGCAGGTTGTGGGAATCATCTGCTTCCTTGGGGTTGCAAGCTTGTAAAGACTGACAACATTCCCCTAGTCTCTGTCTTCAAAGACAGTAGTGTCACATGGACTCCTCACAGTGCCACTCTTAGGCTCTCTTTTTTGGTCTTTCCTTTCTGACCTAATATATTCTCTACTTTTAAGGAATCAAATGATTTTATTGGGCCTAACTCAATCAAACGTCCTTATCTCAAGATCTGTAATTTAAATGCAGCTTTGAAGTCCGTGCAATACATGCGTGTGTTAACAAGATTCAAACATGAAGTACAGACACATTCAGGAGCCATTGTTCAATCTGCCAATCATGCTTTATTTTTACCTGTAATATTTATCATCATCTGCCTTAGTATATCTTGTTTACGGCCTGACTCTATTAAATGGTGACAAGTTTTTTCAAGAATTGTCTTTGTACATTTTGTTTATTATTGTATCATCAAGGCTTAGATTAATACCTGGGAACTAGGAAACATGAATCAAATGTTTTTGCTTTATGGTTTTTTTTTCTTCAGAAGGAAAAGATCCACAGGGACTCAAAGTCAGGAGAATATGGATGGAACAAGATGACAGAGTTTAGATTCTTCAGCAGTCTACAGATACACCAAGAAAGTAGCTATTTATGTAAAAGACTGCCTTCAGAAAGCAAAGAAAGACTTGTTTAGAGGATCCAGTTTCAAAATAATCATAAGAAAAGGCATGGTAGCCCAAACCTTTAATCCCAGCACTTGGTAGACCAAGGCAAGCAGATCTCTGTGAGGTGTTGTCAAGCCTGGTTTATGTGATGAGTTACAGTTAGTCTGGGGTTACAGGGAGTCCCTGTCTTAAAAAGAGAGAGAAAAAAAAAGTTATGATAAAATACAGGCAGGTGTTGCAGTGCATGCCTTTAATGACAGCATTCAGGAGGCAGAGACAGGTGAATCTTGGTGAGATCAAAGCCAGTCTGAGATAGTCTACATAGTGAGTTCCAGACCAGCTGGGGTTACATAATGAGAACCTGTTTCAAAAGGAAACAGGAAATTGTCCCCCACACCCCTTCCCCAACTCCAGGCAGTGTGGGAAGAGAAGCATCCTACAGGCAAATATAAAAGACTCCTGTACCTAAGCAAGAATTATCAAATGGAGTCTTTAGACCTAACTATCACTGACTGGAACCTGAAACCTGGTGGACTGAATAGCATTTTGACTTGTACATTGATATCATTAGAGTGATGTGATGTGCTTTCCCATACACTGTACTAGTGAGACTCAGACACCATAAAGCATAGCATTAATTTTGGTAGTGATGGAACTCTATATAGTGTTGCTCCTTGGACCTGAGGTGACAAAGTTGTCACTTGGTCAGTGGGCCAGTGCTTGCAGTTGGAGCTGTGACTAGCCACAACACCAGGCAAAGACCTGACTCCAGCAGGATGGATACATATTTTGGCTTACATTACTACTATCTGTGGTTGGCCCAAGTATTTGCCTGCCTGAGACTACATGGTTCCTTGAAACTATGAAACTGTGATATGATCCAGTTTGGCATCAGTCTTGGTGCTCAAAATATTACATGACCAAAACCGTTTTCTCTGGCAGCACATTGGAAAATGAAATTCCATTCACTGAGGGTAAGGACTGGGTAGTAAGGACAGAAATCTACCTTGAAACTCATTGCTGAACTGGTGTCATAGAACACTGTGCAAATTCTAATAGCTCCCAATCCCTGGCCAGCACTGAGGCCATAGAATTAAGTGGAGACATGTAGATCCAGTCTGTCAGACTTCTGTTCTCAGCACAATCACCTATTATGGCTTGGGTCACAAGTCCCCCACAGAAGGAGTCAGTAGTTATCCTTAGCCCTAACCAGTGCTACATTGATCACAAAGTGTGATAAAGGATTAAAGTGTTCACAGTCACAAGTGTGACATAGGAGATGGGGAAATTGGAACTACTCGATACAATGATTCTGTTGATTTGAGTAAGGTCTTGCAGTGCTCAATCACAGGCCAGTTCGCTTTGAATTAGCCTTTTAGGACTACTGTAGCCTCAGCAAGAAGCTCGTGGACAACCTATGAATTTTAGGTTACCCCAATTCATTCTGAACAAAATAGCTATTGATTTGGTACAATGGTGAGCTTGGGTCGCCTGTTAGCGCTGAAACTGCAACCACAAAGGTGGTACAAACCAAATCTGTCACTTACTGTGAAATACCAGAATAACTACAGGCTCATAGAAAAGAAGCAGTAGGCTTGGATTTTAGGAAAGATCAGCACAAACAAAACCAGATTAAAAAATTAGAATAAATATCATATATATATATATATATATATGGAGTGAGAGAGTGAGATCAGAGGATAGCTATGTGGTTCTCTCCTTCCTACCACATGGGTTCTAAGATATGAATTTAGATGATCAGGCTTGGCTATAGGTACCTTTATCTAATTTTTTAATAAGTATAAAACACACATGAACAAACATGACAACCTTTCAGAGAACAATGGTTTAGCTTTCATTATGAGAGAACTTTCTATGAAGTATTAAAAAGAGCTATTGAAATGGTCTTGGTGATACATTTCTGTAATTGTAACTACATGGGAGGCTGAAGCAGGTTATTGCAAATTTGAAAAAAGCTCAGACAATTACCAACCCCATATATATAGTTTCTAAAGGGAAAGAAACCTTAATTCAGGGCTGGAGAGACAGCTCAGCAGTTAAGAACACTGGTGGTTCTTGCAGAAGAGCTGGGTTCGAATCCCAGCACCCACATGGCAGCTAACAACTGTCCATAACTCCAGTATCAGGGGATCCTACAGCCTCTTCAGACGTCCATGAGCATTGCACGACATGGGTGCACTTACCTACATGCAGGCAATACAAGCATACACATAAAATGAAAATAATAAATGAAGTTTTAAAAAAAAACATTAATCCAGTGTTTGTGTGTTTTCCTAATATCCATGAAACCGTGGATTCAATCTCAAGCATTGAAAAGGGCAATTAAAGAAATCAAGTATTTCAAGAGAATATATCATGAAGATTAAACAAAAATCCCTAAATTCAGAGGTACACTAAACACAACTAAAGATGAAATAGAAGGCAAAATTAAATCGAGAATTAGGGAGTGCAAAGGGAAAGGCAAGCCATGTGAATATACCCATTTGGATAAAAAGACTGAAATAGAATGAAGAAGGCTCATGGGAACTTTTTTGTATTGCTAAAACAATAAATATTCAAATTATGGAGATTCAAGAAGAGTTTGAGAATATCAGAGTAACAGGAAGCTTATTTAATGAAACATTAATAGAAAACTTACCAAAACCTAGGAAAGGATACAAATATAGAGATATACTTAAATCAAAAGGCACTGGTCAGATTAGACTCAAGAAAATTCTTGAGTCTAATCTGACCAATTCTAAGACATAATATAATCAAAATGTCAAAGAAAATATTGCTATGTTCCCTCATCTATCTTTACTGATTTCTGGCCATTATGAAGTGAATAGATTCCTCAGGTGTTTGGTCTCTGCATTGATGCATTGCCTCATCATAGATAGTAATTCACTTGACTGTAGATAGAAAACTCTGAGCCCATGAACCAAATTAGACTGTTGTCTTGTGGACTGTCTCAAGTATACTATCACAGTGAGGGAAACCCAATACATCAAGTGTTGTGGTCTGAGTCTGAAGTTGTTTCCAAAAGCATGTGTGTCTGAACAACAGATCTCCAGCTGGCAGCATTATTTCAAAAGGTTGTATAATCTTTGGGACATAGCGTCCAAGTGACAAGTGCAGTTCACTAGGGGGTGAGTTTGTGAGTTATAGCCAGATCCTTTCTTCTGCATCCTCTCTGCCTCTATGATGAGACCAGTCACCACAATTTCTTACTACAACAGAATTTGTTACTCCAGCCACTGTGTCTTCTCTGACACTATGACCTATACCTCTTAACCTGTGAGCCAAAATATGCCTCTTCTATTTTAATGTGCTTTGACCGACATTTTGTCACTCAAGAAAAGTAACTAATAAACCAAGATATAGGCTCCCAGTAAATCTGAATGAATCACATTGAGTATCTTCTCTGAACACAACACAATAAAACTAGGAACAAATAACAATAACAACAGCAAAAATGTTGGACACCACATAAATTCCTGGGGATTAAACAATTATTCTTTTTAAAACTGTATGTACTTATTTAAATTTTATGTGTATGAGTATTTTTCCTTCATATACATAAATCCATCAATGTATGCAATGTCCACAGAGGCCAGAGAGGGTGTTAGATCCCCTAGAATTGGGGTTATGGATGGTTGTTAGGTGCTAGGGGCCAAATGCAGTTCCTCCGAAAAAAACAGTCAGTGCTCTCAACCACTGAGCCATCTCCCCAGCCCCTTAATAATTCACTCAAGAACAATCAGTGGATTAAGAAATCAGGAGGAATATTTAAAAATTCTGGAGACAACAGGAAATGGAATTTGTTATAACACAGAAAAACGATGTATAAGATATAGCAAAATAATCTACACTTACATTAAAAAGCAGGAAGATGTCA
Source organism: Nannospalax galili (assembly GCF_000622305.1). Lineage (NCBI taxonomy): Eukaryota > Metazoa > Chordata > Mammalia > Rodentia > Spalacidae > Nannospalax > Nannospalax galili. The sequence continues at coordinate 4,043,184 of NW_008348789.1, forward strand.
AATGAGCATTCTATTGATATGTCTCCGGATATGAACAAGAAAATAATGAATCCCAATAAAGGACAAAGAAAGAAATATTAAATATAAGAGAATTAATAAATGAAATATAAACTAAAATAATTCAAAAAATTGAAAATGAAGAATTTGTTCTTCAAAATAGAAACTAGTAGGCCTTCAGATGCCTAAGAATAAAAGATTCAAATCAAATCAGAACTGAAAAGGGAGGCTTTGCATCTGACAGCTGAGAAACACAAAGGATCATTTAAGATTACTATCAACACCTATCTGTTAACAAATTTGATAAGTGAGAAGAAACATAAAATACTGACATGGGGCTGGGGAGATGGCTCAGCGGTTAACAGCACTGACTGCTCTTGCTGAGGACCCGGGTTCAATTCCCAGCACTCACATGGCGGCTACAAACCATTCTTAACTCCAGTTCCAAGAGAATCTGAAGCCTTCTTCTGACCTCCACGGCATTGCACGACATGGGTGCACTCGCATGCAGGCAATACACTCATACACATAAAATAAAAATAATAAATAAAATATTAAGAAAATGCTGGACACATATGTCTTGCTTAGTTTGAATCATGAAGAAAGAGAAAACATGAACAGGCTATCAAAAAGTCAGGGACTTGCATCAGTAATAAAGTCCCCTCCCCCTCCCCAAATAAAAGTCCACTACTCTGTGGATTCAAGATTAAGTTTGTGAACTATACTACTTTTGAAATTATTTCAATAAGAAGCAAAGAGAATGGAATGTTTTTAAGCATATCTTATGTGGCCAGCAATACCCTAATATTTAAAAAAGACAAAGCAAAACAAAAGGTTAGAGACCAATACCTTTGATGAACATAAATGTAACAAATCTTCCAGAAGCATATGAACAAATTGAATATAAAATTATATTAAAATAAATTTCCACCATGATCAAGTTGCATTGATCACTGGGATGCAGGCATATTACACATACAAATCACTAAACATGGTGTACAATATTATTCAAATGAAGGGAAAAAACCATATTACAATATCAGTAGATGAAAAAAAGGATTTTATAAATGCCAGCATGGTTCATGGTAAAAATCTGAAACAACTGTTATACCTCATTATATTTGAGCATAATAAAGTTCATACATAGTAAACCAACAACTATTAGCATTCCAAATGAGGAAAATCTGAACACATTTCCTCTGAATGTTGGTCATCATAAGGATATGCACTTTCACCACTTAAAACATATTTTGAGTTTTGTGCATTTCATATAATAATTCTTAATCAAATTCGGATTCCATCCCCGATCCACCCCTCCCCATAACACCCACTCTGGATTTCATACATTCTGTCATATAAGTTAAGTCCTTTCTGTTCAAGTGCTTGTACTCAGATGTCCTTCTGGCAAATTAATCCACTAGAGTCAAGTCAGCCTAACTAGAGTCAGTCCCTTAAAGAACAACTACTCTCTCTCGTGCAGCAGTAATCAGTTGCCAGCAGTATTTTAGCTATGGTTCGGAACTGCTGCCCATTTTCCTTGTTCTATGATGGGTTTTTGTCTGATTGAGTCAACATGGATCTTATGCATGATGTAACCGTTGTTGCAAGTTACCAGTGGACAGGAAAATTTGTTTCCTTGTTCATACACAAACACTGACTCTCACAGTTTTTTTTTTTCCCTCTTTTCCATATAGTCCCTGAGTCATGGGTTTAATATAGGAGCCCTCTCCAGGGAAACACACTCAGCAATCTCTTGATCTCTAAAATTTATTCAGTTGTAGCCTTTGGTGTGCGTGGAACTTTGTTGTAAAAGGAAGTTTTGCTGTTGAGAGTTGAAGGATGTATTAGTATTGTCTCTGCGCCCTGTTCTACTATGTTCAATGAGGCTTAGGTGTTGAGATTCCACTGTATATGTGTCATTTAGAGCTAGACATCTTTTAGACATATATTCTCTGTGTGACAGTTGTGAAACACTGTAATAGTTTCCATCTGTTGCAAAAAGAAGCTTCTTTGAGCAATGGTATAAGACATACTTGTCTGTAAATATAAGGATCCATATTTAGCATAGAGCAAGAAATTTCAGTTCTTAGACAGCGGTAGGTTGATCTCTGTGAGCTCAAGTCCAGCATGGTCTACATAGTGAGTTCCAGTAAATGAAATAAATTTCAATTGTTTAGAAATTTGACAAAGACAGGGTTTTCTCTAGGAACTTTGACCTCTCCAGTCATGTGTATTTGGTCATAGAGTGTCAACCACAATTTCCTTCTTGTTGAGAGAGCTTTAAGCCCAATTAAACAGCTGTTGATTGCCCCCTAGATAAAAGTGTCATTACTGCATCAATAGAGATAGTTTGTTTTGCCAGTTGTTGTGGTTTGGAGATGGGTTGGACCATTGATTGATTTTCTCCTGTAGCTGCTTGAATAGTATCTTCTACACCTATGAGAGCTAGTCTTCTGGGAAAAGGGTTCCAAGTTGGTTTCAGCTCCATTGATCCAAGTCCTGTGTCCAAAGTGCATCCTGTCTTCAGCAATAGGATTTTACCTTCAGGTTCTGGGAGGTAATCAGGGGCCTATACTGTTTGGTATCTGTTGTAGTACCCTAACCAGCAACTTGAAGGGAGGTTTTCATTCCCTCTATGACACTGTAGTCCTTTTTATACAGCCTTCAGATTTATATATACACTCATGTTTAGATATTGTATGTGTATTTTTCAGGGTTATTTTTTTTTTTCATTAATACAGTTTCCTCTGGCTTTTTACTCCACCTAAGCTTGATCTATTCTCTCTGGCTCCCTGTCTAAACTCTCTCCTCCCTCCCCAGTTTAAGTACTCCTGTTTCCCCCATTTTCCCTTTGCAAATCTGTCCCTATTGTACCCTCTCACTTGAGTTCCTTCTTCCTCTTTATCTCCACGGATTGTTCTATGTCCCTACCTCCTCGCCTTCCTGTTGAATACCCATTTTCCCCATTGGTAAAATCAGTTTCCTACTCTTCCCCTCTCTCTAGTTCTTCCTTTTTTTCCTTCCTTTCTGTTTTCAATACCCTCTCTTTGTTCTGTATATCTAGTGTTTTTACTATAATATGCTTTGGGGAGTTTCTGTTGTGGTCTTGTCTAATTGCTGTTCTATATGCTTCTTGAATCTATATAGGTCTTTCTTTAGTTTAGGGAAGTTTTCTTCTATAGTCTTATTGAACATCCGGCCAATGCCATTGACCTATGATTCTTCTCCTTCTTGAATGTCTATGATGCATAGATTTGGTTTATTCACAGTGTCACACATTTCATGTGTATTCCATTCCTGTGCGTTTTAAAATATTTTGTAGTCTTTTCTTGAGGAGTCCAGTTCTTCAACTTTGTTGTCTAGCCTTGATAGTGCTTTCCAATTTTTTTTGATTTATTTATTTTTATTTTATGTGTATGAGTGTATTGCCTGCATGTATGTAAGTGCACCCATGTAGTGCAGTGTCTGCAAAGGACAGATTAGGGTGTTGGATTCCCTGGAACTGGAGTTACAGACAGTTGTTAGTTGCCATGTGGGTACCTGTATTCGAACCCAGGTCTTTTGCAAGAGTAGCCAATGCTCCTAAGTACTATGCTATCTCTGCAGCCCACCCCTCTCCCATTTCATTCATTCTTCTTATGAGACTTTCTCCTGTCATTTCAAATTGACTTAATGATTTTTTTCAGTTTCATCCTCATTTCGGCTTGCGTTTTCTTCAATATTTTCATCACTTTTGTCAATTGCACTTTTCAAGTTCTGAATTGTTTTTGTTATTTCATTTAGCCACATATTTATATTTTCTTGAGCTTCTGTCACAAGTTTATGCCTATCTTCTTTGAGTTCTTTAAGTTGTTTGTCTATGCATTCTTTAAGTTCTTTGATCATGTTTATGATCGCTCTTTGAAATTCTTCATTGTGGGGTTCCCCAGGGTGATTTTCATTGTAGTACAATTCTGTCTGACTGGTGGGTTTTGTTGGGGACATATTATCTTGGTTGTTCATATTTTTTATGCTTTTGTGTTGCCATTTGGGCATAGGAATTTTTTTTTTTTATTGCTTGTGTGTCTGCCTGATAGGAAATTCTATTCTGCCTTTGTTTACTTGACGTTTGGTTCTGTTTATGTTGTTGATATAGCTTGGTTGCTTTTCTCTCAGATATGAAAGTTAGTTGGTATGTGCTTCAGGTTCTCAAAGGGTTATAGGCTAATGTGGGTAGTAGTCAAGTCTGTGGTAGGCAAATCAGAGCAAAAGGCAAGGCAGGGGTGGGAGAAGCCCGTGGAGGGTTAAACAAAGGTGGATAATTGATCTAGGCTGTGTACAAGGTATCAGGATGCATGGGTAGGTCTGAACTGAAACTGTAGTCCAGATGTCTGGGATGGAAAGAGCTCGAATGTGGACCAAGTGCCCAGAGTGAAGCTCTTTATCTGCAGGAAAATCAATGCACAGTCAGTGGTATCTGACTTACCTTGGTGGTAGAGAGGAAGATCAGGAGGCCGGGGCAAGAAGAAGTTAGGCACAGTCTATGAAGGGGCTAACAAACTATACTAGAGGATTGAGATAGTCTGGGGTTGGAAGCTTGTCCAGGGGTCTGAGACAGAAGAGCAGGAGCAAGCGTGGACCCAAGGCTAGAAGTGGGACAGAGTGTGGGGATAGAATATTGCTGGGAAATCAATAGTTCACTTTTACCACTTTCATTTAACATAGTCTTCAAAGTCCTGACAAGAAACATCTGGAAAAATAAAGAATCACAGACCACCCATCTAGGAAAGATGAAGTCAATTTGCAAATTGTTTGCAGATAGCATAAGATACTCAAAACCCTCTATGCAATACTATTAGAACTAGTAAAAATATGCTAGTAATAAATTCTATTACCCCCTCAAAAATCAAGAAAATAATCAAGAAAATTATAGATATCTAATTACTATAAAATTAAATAAGTAAATTGGGTATAAATCTCAACCCATATTTTACAATTTTCTGAAATCAACACAGTAAAATATTGATTGAGGAATTATAGAAGAGATATAAAATGGAAATGTGCTGCTCATGGACTGAAAGCATCAATATTAACAAAATCACCATCCTACTTAAGTGACCTACACATTCAGGCCAATCTTCATTAAAATGCTGATACCCTTTGCTCACATAATTTGAAAAAGCAATTGTAAAAATGTTTAAAGGGATCACAAGACAACCATAATAGCTCAAATCATCTTGAGCAACATAACATGAAGCATTTTATACCCTGACTTAAACATATGTCACAGAACTATAACAATCAAAAGAGCAATGTATTAACATAAACACACAGGCTAACATAGACGAGCACCTAATATTGCACATATGTATGTCTACAGACAACCAATATTTTCACAAAGGTCAAAACATACATTTGAGGCTGAACAATCTTTTCAAATACAGTAACAAAGCCAAGAACATTCCCAAATGAAGACACCTAAGTAAGTACAGGCATAAGAGGATTAGAAAACATTAAGTAAAGTATCACTGTGAGTGTAAACATCGTATTCACACCTTAGAAAAAAGGTAATAAAAACCAAATATTCCTGGAATTTCTCAGGGGAGAACAATAAAATGAACCACACACAGATTTTTCTTAGACAAGCAAATAATTGGTGAGCAGCAGACTTACTCTACAAGAGACACTGAAGAATGTTTATATACAGCTCAAAATAGGAAATCAGAATTTCATAAGGGAGATGTCATGGAAAGGATAAATAAATGTAGAATCTTTTTTTTTCAATTCTTAATTCATCAATAATATACATATTTTAAATAATACTATTGAGTGATGTCCCTGGCTGGCTTCAGTTGTTCACTTGACACACCTAGGAAGAGGAAACCTCACCTGAGAGTCTCTAGCACATTGGCCTGTCAACCTCTCTGTGGGTCATTTTCTTGATTGCTGGTTACTGCTGCAGTTCCCACCCATTGTAGGTGCTATCATCCTTGGGCAGATGGGCCTGGGCTGTATAAGAAAGGGAAATGAGCAAACTAGGAGAGCAAGCCAATAAGTAGCACTCCTCCATGGCCTATGCTTTAGCTCTTGCCTCCAGTTTCCTGCCTGAGCACCTGCCTCAGTTTCCCTTGATGATGGACTATGAACTGTAAATCCAATAAACCCTACCATCCCTAAATTAGTTTTAGTCCAAGTGTTTAATCACAGTAAGAGAAAGTTAACTAGGACAGTGATCATAGCATGAGATGAGTAAGAACCACATGAGTAGAGGTAGAAGGAAGAATTTGGGAGTGCTCTGGTATAAAGTACCTGCACTACTTTGAGGTAGTGTTGTGTACTTTGAAGAGAGACATAGGCCACTCCTCGGAGTGAAGTAGACTTGAGGGAAGGTGGAGGACTAAATGGAGCACAGGGGATTTCTTAGATGAAACTGTATGATATTGTGATGGTGAGTATAAGATGCTATGAATTGGATAAAACCTACAAAATGTTAGAGTGTGAAAAATGACTACTTAGGAATTTAAACTTAATCCTTTAGGCCTGAGTATTTGGGAATAAGATCTCAAATATTACCAAACAATTTAGTTGTATCACTGATATATGAAACAGCCTCATGAGAGGACCCAGGGAAAATGCAAAGATTAAACTAAAGTTATAATAAGTCTGCAAGACTAAAGACAACATTACTCTCCATAAGCTTTGTACACTATTGGACAAAGTTGCTTTTCATGGGGATAACAGATAATATCATTGGAATTTCTTGGTATTTATTCTTTATTTAAGTAGAAATAATATTGATAGATTGTGGGATCTGAGATTTTCATTGATGAAGTGGGAAGAAGAAACTGTTCAAAGGACTTATGTATTAGTGTTGAAGTCATAAACATTAACTCACATATAGCTAAATAAGAATATGTGTGGGGTTGCATATAGAAGCATTTATGGATAAATATATTTCTATACTTAATATGTCCCCTCCAAAATTTATGTTGAATTTGAATTATGATTGTAATAGTGTTGAGAGGTGGGGCTTTTAAAAATTGATTAGGCTCTGATGAATGGTTCAGGACTGTTATCATAGGAATGAGTTAGTATTTACCAGAAGAGTAGGTATTTGCCATTTTTCTCTATTTCTTAAGTGGTCTCTTGCACATATGTCAAGCCACGATGCACTAATTTCCTAGTCTCTAGCTATAAGGCAAATCAACTTCTGCTATATAGACATAAACTAAATCACTGGTATTGTTACACAGCAGAAAATCCACTAAGACATGGATCTACATGTGTCAGTTTTATCAGGCAAGAAGGCAGAGAATTGGCAACACTCCATTAGCAACATACATGTCTAGCACCAAGATTTCATTTTCTAACAGTATTTTTCAATGAAATGGACTGAGACTTCTCCAAAATATGTGATTCTGGGAGTGGAGGGATGGGTCAGTGGTTAAGAGCACTGGTTGTTCTTGCAGAGGACCTGCGTTTGATTCCCATCCCCCACATGGTGGCTAAATATCGTTTGTAATTCCAGTATGTGTATATGCTGCACAAGCTTACGAATATGGTATGTGTGGAACTGCAAATGCATATTAGGAAATTCATATTCAGAGAGTGAAAATGTATAGTATGTGTGCATTAAGGCATAATGTATATATTCTAGGCATTGGGGAACTGAAAATTAAAACATCTGTCTATCAAATACTACAAAAATAAGTTAAAATAAAGAATATTCAAAACTGGTACAGATACAGACATGCAGCAATTCTCATTCATTGCTAGTAGGAATGAAAAACAATACAGCCACTCTGGAAAGCAGTTTATAATCCCTAAAAAATGAAACAAAGACTTAAATTATGATATTATTCTTCTAGATATCTACTCAAATGATTCAAAAATTTATATCAACACAAAGGCCTATAAATATATGAGAATCACAAAATTTTATAAGGAAAATGTAATTGGCAAAAGTTAGAAGGCACACAGGTTTTTCCATGGATGAATGAATACTCAAGCTGTGGTATATCCATGTACTTGAATGTCAATTCATGATAAGAAGTGAGCTCTCAATCCCTAAAACACAGAGAGGTTATATTAGTTATTTTTCCTATTGCTGTGACTAAATACCCCATAAAGACAAGGAAGGGTTTATTTTGGTTCACATTATAGGAGTACAGCCCCTCAGGGTGGGGAAACCATGGAAGCAGGAATATAAGTCTGTTACTGGATCCACAGCTAGGAAGCGGAGAGAGAGGAACACTGAGGCTCTGCTTGCTTCTCCTTTTTATTCAATCAAGATGGCAGCCCATGGAATGGAGGTACTGAACTTTAGAGAGGATTCCCTAGCTTATTTAATCCAATCTAGAAACTCTCTCACAGACATGCCCAAAGGTTTATTTTGTTATTCTACAACCTGTCATGTTGACATTAATCATCACAGAAAATATGTGATTACATATTGCTAAATGTTAGAAATAGTTTGAAAATGTAACATATAATTATAAATATATGATATTCTTGGAAAATCAAAACTGTAAAGACAGGAGAATGAATAGTGTAAGAAACACACAGAGTACAGGAATTCTTGAGGACATTGAATCTACTTGAAATGACCATGTGATTATAGCAATGTCATTATGTATCTGCCAAATCCCATAGAAATGAACAAAACAAATAAATCCTAATGCTAATTTAATTATTTGTCTAATAAATAATAATGCATTCATTTTGAATCACTCATCATTTGTAACAAATATACAATACTATGGAAACATACTAATTATAGGGTGGACTATATAAGTAAAGGAGAAATATGGGAGTTTTCCTCTTTTGGTACAACTTTTCTTCAAGCCTTCAATTACTCCAAAAATTAAAGCCCACTCATAACAAAGGAATAAATCACATATACATACATTTTAGGAAGCCATGGGACCACTGGAAAGAGTTAGAAATAGCCAGAATACAAACATTCTGAGCCATGATGTATGTAAGACGTTTTGTTGTAACTCAAAATATACTATGTAAGTCTGAGAGAGAGAGTAGAGACAGATCTCTACTGCAAAAATTCCAAATCATCAATGTAGATCCTTCTTGATGGTACCAAAATCATCATTCTGTAAGTTTAGGCTGTTCATAGAGCATCTCTTCCAAACAACAATAACAACAAAATTTTGAAATGAGTGAATCACGTGAGGTGCATGTGTGAAGGGAATAGACAGTCCCTACCTTTAAGGTCAATATCAACATTAAGTCAGGTTGAAAGCAAGCACTCTGTGTGATGTCATATACATGACACATTGCCTCCATACTCTTTCTGCCAAATATACATATCAAAAGTTTAATTACGAGAACATATTAAGCAAATCTTGCCAGTAAGATTCTGCATAGTGTTTGCGGTATTGCTCAAAATCAGAGTCATCACAAACACCATTGAATCTCTTCCAGTCAATATGATATCATAGGTGAACACTTGGATCAGGAAAAGGATGATAGGTGGGACTCAAGGAAGCCTACACAAAAGGATTTGAACTAAAAATAATGTATTCATACTGTCTCATTTGTTGTAATGTAACTGTTAATAATGTAATATATCAATAACATGGCATAAAGTTTAAAGGAATCTATAGGAAACTGTCTATACATCTAAATTTGTAATGCGAAAAACTTATTTTAAACAAATTATATATCAGTTTTCACGTAAGCCTATTGAGTAAATGAATAAGAAAACAAGAATTCATATGACAGACATTTATATTATGGATGTGTAAAGCTTTTCTGTAAACCAATACTAATAATAATGAAGATGAAAACAATGAAAGACCAATGAGATAATGACACTATCTTGCACCCAATAAAGAGTAACATTACTTTTTCAGAGTGGGAATCATTGAATCTCACATAGGTCTGTGAAGAAAATGTGGAGTTCAGCAAAAACTTAAAGTATGAAAACGCTTTGTCAAGCTGAATGTAAGCCTGCCTTCATTTTTCTCAGCATATATTAATTATGCTTAATAATGGCTTTCATTATTACATACTCACAAATATAATACACTGATTATATTTCCTCCAATTTCCCTTTCTTGGCCTACTCTCACTCCCTTCTTTTCCACCTGTTCCCCTTCTACTTTTGTTTTTTTTCTTTTTGTTTCTTTGATGATTTAGTGTTTAATTTTGACTGATTACATGAGTGTGGGTGAGGGAATTTTTTACAGAAACCTCAGCACCTTACCAGTATAAGATTGCCTTATAATGAAGCAGATCATCTGAATTTAACCGAGAGAAGTAAAAACAGATATATACCAAAGAGGACTGTATAGGCATGTTCATAGCAATTTTATTAAAAATATGCTGAAAAAAGGCTACAGAGCTGACTGAGAGGTTAAGGGCAAGTTCTGATCTTGTAGAGGACCTCAGTCTAACATTCATGTCAAGTACCTCATAACACGTTGTAATTGCTCCAGGAGACACAATATTATCTTTTAAAAAATTATCTATTATTTTTATTTTTATTTTATGTGTATGCATGTATTGGCTGCATGTAGGTAAGTGCACCTGTGTCATACAATGCCCGCGGAGGTCAGAAGAGCTGTTGGATTCCAGGGAACTGGAGTTACGGATAGTTGTTAGATGCCATGTAGGTGCTGGGATTTGAACTTGGGTCTTCTGCAAGAACAACCAGTGTTCTTTACCGCTAAGCCATCTCTCCAGACCCACAATATTATCTTTTGGCCTCTGTAGGCAACTGCACACATCACACACACACAGACACACACGTACACATGCACACACACACATTTTTACTACAAAAGATGTGACAACATGAAATTTGGTTGTCACAGTGGAATAATTATTGGCAATGAAATGAAATGGATTTTTAAAATATGCAAAACATGACTGGATGTCAAAACATGGTAGGGGATATAAAGCAAAGAGACAGTTTAGGACATGATTCCGTTTATATGAAACTTAGAGGCAATCAAAACTAATTTCCTAGAAATAAGAATAAATGTACTTTGAAGAGACTGAGAACGATATATATACATATATGGAAAATCTGTAGAAATATAGATATTAGTTTTTACAAGAATCTTAAGTGTGCATTTTTGAAAATATTTCAAATTTAGATTTCTGTACTTTGTTGTGTGTAAAATTCACCTTAATATAAGTAATCTAGAAGGGATATTATATATACATGTACATATGTATTTTACAGGGTTGTCCTCTGAGTCACACAAATGCCATCTTCCTGATTTCAACTGTGCTCACTTGCAAAAGATCATCAGAGCTGGACTTGTTGACTGTTGGCTATCCCTCACTGAAAGAGAGACAAGGCCATGGGACCTTTGCTTGAGCATCCAGCCACATTTCCCATTTTACAGTGGGAATTTGTCCTTGGGGAAGAGCTGGAGTATATAAGCTGGGGAAGGCTAAGAGAGGGAGATCTCCATCTATGTGGCTATGGGGAAGCCTTCATCCATGCCTATTTGGTGGTTGAAGACTTTCCTGTGCAGCTTCAAGGGAGTTACTTACTCATTCCTGTATGTAAGCCCTCCATTGCTCTGTAAGTAAGGCTAATAAAATGCATTGGTTCAAATTAGTGAACTTTGATAGAATTTTCCTTTGTTTTATAGTTGGAACATTGAGAGGAGGTAATGGATGTTATGTACATCTCCCCCAGGGAAGGAGTTTTAGTAACATATATGTGTATGCGATTTTATTAAATATTGTGAAATCTATGCTTTGTCATACTTTGATTTTTTTAGCTAATGTCATAACAAACTCCTTTCACAATTCCTTTCTTTGAATTATTTCAAATCTAATATCCTCACTTGTTTTTGTAGGATGCACTTACAGATGGATGAGAATCAAGAGCTTATATGTAAATAATTTTATGTTTTGCCTTAATATAATGTTACCACGTTACAACAGTAAATGAAATGCATACTTTTTTCTCTTAAAAATAATCCTGAATTTTACACTGAGAAACTGAAACCACAAGGATTTAATAGGCAAGGTATTTTGTTTTCCATGTAGGAGAATAGTGGTTGTTGCATTCTAGGGGAATAGATGTCAAAATGTATACAATGAGGGAAAAAAAACAGATAACAAATGAACTGCAGGACTGAGGGCAGCAAAGGGACAGCAGGTCTAGAATGACAGCCACGATTTGTAGTTTCCAGTACAATTTCCACATTCATAAGCGCTTACCTGGGTGATACGGCTACGGCCTTCAGGCAAAGAGCTCCTTATGGAGGGCAGATGGCATGCTATTTCCCTGGTGTCAGAATCTACGAATGTCTGTTTTGCTCAGCTTATTTTAAATAAAATTTCTCCTTCTGTTGAAATATTGCACCATACACTGCAGAAAGCAGAAGGGGTGATGATATAGCACACAAATATGAAGCAGTAATAAGCCAGGGCAGCAGGTGCAGTTGGCTAAAAAATGGAAAAGGCACAGTGTGGCACAGACAGCAGGAGATTAGCAGAAATGCACAGATATTTTATAGAGAGAAAAAGTTAGTACCAAACAGAGTTGCAAAGGAAACACAATAACATGATTCTGGAGCCAGCGCTTAAGTCCTCAGAAACAAAAGCAAAACACAACGTAGATGATTTGGAGTGACCACTTTATTATACAAATAACTGCATAAATTGTGGTCCTGGTAAGATATTTAATGCAGAGTCAGCAAACTATGACTCAGGGGTTATGTAGGGTTTAGGATTAAATATCCATAAAAAGAAAATCAGTGACCCACACAGAGACAAAACCACAGCGAATAAACCAAATGAAACCCACAGAAACTATTTACAATGTTTCTTTTTCTTTTTTGTCTTGTTTGTTAGTTTGTTTGGTTGTTTTGACACAGGGTCTCCCTGTAGCCCCAGCTAGCTTGGAACACTATATAGACCAGGCTGGCTTTGAATTTATAGAGATGTGTCTGTCTCTGCCCAGAGCGCTGGGATTAAAGGCTTGCCACACCATGCCCAGCTACTACATGCTTCTTAACTGCACATTTGTCCTCCTACTAGATGAGCTGCTATTACATATTTAATCCATCTCAAATGCTTAAGTCAAGGCAAGCTGAATCGCTCCCAACAATTAATGAATATTTTTAGTGCCTAGCTTGTGCCAGATGAGGTATATTACATCCTCAAACAATACTAAAGAAGATGAGAGCCTGGAACACTGTCCTCCTGCAGATAAAGTGAGCAAAAGTCAATAAATGTTTCAAACATGAATCATTATCTTTTAAAAAACTTTATTATTTTTATTTTATGCGTGTGAGCGTATTGCCTGCATGTATGTGAGTGCACCCGTTTTGTGCAATGCTGCGGAGGTCAGAGGAGGGCTTCGGAGTTAAGGAGGGTTCATAGCTGCCATGTGGGTTTTGGGAATCAAACCTGGGTGCTCTGCAAGAGCAGTCAGTACTCTTAACTGCTTAGCCATCTCTCCAGCCCATGAGTCATCATCTTATTGCCAAATTTTGAAAAGAAGCATTTGCATTTTCTGGCAGGGAAGGATTCATTTTTTCTAACCTAGGAACACTTAGGGCTACTAGTTGAAGGCAAAGAGTCCAATTGCATAGGGAAAAAAAAGGAAAAATCGAAAAAGGAAGTAGCATAAAAAAAGTTCAGTTTGAGGGAAAAATAAAAGGCAAATCTATATACAACGTAGAAAATGAAAGACTTGAGAGAAAAGGACAGTCATTGTGACAATGAGGAGAGAAGGAATGATATTTCTCAATGTTTTTCAGGCTACGTGCTTCACATTATTTTTTCTACCTACTTCATAAGACTAACCTGTTTGAACTTTTGGTTTTACCCTTAGTAAAAGAAGGTCTGGTCTTAACAGTGCCTGGCTTAGGGATACGCATTTAAACTAAATTGAGACTTAAAAAAAAACCTTTCTATTGAGCTTTTGTAATTTTGTACACAATCCTTAATCACATTTTGTTTCCCCCCCTCATCCATGCCCTCCATTCCCCCACTGCACCTCATGTATTCCACCATCCATGTGAAGTCCCATTCAGTCAAGCATTTGTACCAAGACGTCCTTCAGTGCGAATTTGTCCTATCTTGTGACCCTTGGAACTTCTACTTGAGTGATACATCAGGCTGTATACTTTCTTTTCTTCTGGAAGCTCCGGCTGTCATGGCATATTCATCTGGAGATGCTACCAGGCATCTCAAGTTCCTGTGAAGATGTCTGCCTGAGAATGTTAGTTGAAAGGAAGGCAGAAGGGAGAGAGAAGGAAAAAAATATGCAAACAAATCATGGATCAGCTCCCTGAAAAAAATGCATAGCACCTGTTCAGCCATCACAAAAAATGTATCATTGGGTTTTTCTTATCAGTAAGTTTTTTAAATATGGGGTATTATAGGCAAGTTTTTAACCACTAAGCTACACCTCTAACCCCAGTCAGTTTTTATTTAAAACAATCCTTAGTTACTTATCAAGTCTTTAAGTTGGATTTTTTTTTTTTTTACTGGTAATTAAAAGAATTCTTACACATTCTAGATTTTTAGAGCTTAGGAAGTTGATGATGCCATCTTATGTTTCCTTCATGAATCTTGCAAATTTCTTAATTTTGAGATACATGTGGGAGAACTGAAAGAAAGTAGATATCAGTCGGGGGGACACCACATTTATTCAAATGTGATGCTTTATCACATGAGTGCGTAGAAATGAAAATTACTTATGCATTCTTGTTCAGTCAGTGTATAAGCAACCTATTATATGTATTGTTTTTAGGTGTTAAAAAATGTAAAATTGAGGCTGGAGAGGTGGCTCGGTGGTTAAGAGCACTATCTGCTCTTTCTGAAGCCCTGGATTCTGTTCCTGGCACTCACATGGCTGCTAACAACAGTCCTTAACTGCTGTTCCAGGGGATCTGATGCTCCTTTCTTCTAGTCTCTGTAGGCACTGCATGACACACATGCACTTACAAGCATGCAATCAAAACATTCATGTACATGGAATAAAAATAAATTAATTTAAAAATGTAAAGGCAACTAAAGAAAGTGTTCCCTTAAGGAAATATAGTTAGCCTGGTTTCGTGGAGTGCACCTTTAGTCTCAGCACTGGGGAGCCAGAGGCAAGCAGATCTCTGTGAGATCAAGGCCATACTGCTGTACATGGTGAGTACCAGGGGAGCTGGGGATACAGGGAGATCCTGTCTCAAAATCAACAACAACAACAAACACCAAAAAACTATAATGTGAACTTAAATGTAATTATTAGGAAATTTTTCATTAGATATACATTTTAGAATATAAAATAAATCAGGAAAACACAGCATGACACTTTAAGATTTGAACACATGAATATAATTTACCAATATCACCCACTTAATTTAATTTCCACAGTCTGACTTTGGCCCTCAAGGAAATGAGCCAACGCAACAGAGCCCTGGCTTCCGGTGCAGCAGTTTTTCAAGACAGAAGCCCGGAAGGAAAGGCTCTGCTCTATCTTTCAGAAATTTGAACTCCTCCAATTTGTAAAATATTCAAATAGTTAACTATTTTGCTTTGATCTTCTTTGGACAAAGACAAGCATGGACTTTTTTGGTTGTATCACTTTTCTTAGAGGATACAGTAAAGAATCTACCATAACAATCCCCTTCCCAGAAAGAAATTTTGCCTGCTTGAGTGTTGCACAAGTACATATAGTATCATTTCAGCCTTAGTGGCAGAACTGGTGTTCGTAGTGGGCAATATGTAGTGAGTGTTGAGCATAGCTTTTGATTGTTCATCAGTGTGCTGTCTACACATTGAGCTTCTGGGAAGATTTTGAAGTAAAATAAACCTAGATTAGACAGCTATTTAGAAGTTTGACTTGGTTATATGTTATTATTAGTCATACGTGGGAAGAAAGAGAGAAAAAACTATTTTGAGGATTTTGGCCATTGTTCTTGTTTGCCTTCAATTGCTGTGACAAAACACTCTGACCAATACCAACTTGGGGAAAAAATGGTTTATTTTATCTTACATTTTCCAGGTCACAGTTCATCACTCAGGGAACCCAAGAAAGGAACTCAGAGCAGGAACCTAGAGGCAGGAGCTGGAGCATAGGCCATGGAGGAACCCTTTTTACTGTTTTGCTCCCCTGGCCCATGCTCAACATGCTTTCTTTTACAATATGGACAGACCGTCAGCCCAGGAGTGGCACCACACAGAGTAAACTGGGCCCTTCCACATCACTCAACAATCAAGAAAATGCCCCATAGATACAGCCACAGCCAGTCTAATGAGGCAATTCCCCAATTGAGGCTCTCTACCCAGGTGTGTCAAGTTAAAAAGCAGAGCTATCCAGCACAGTCATTTTATACAATAGCTCTAGAAATAGAATTTCTGTTCATGTTCCAAAAGTTGGATTAGATGAAAGGTTGATTGATATTTACTTATCTGTATCTATCTATATATTTTCTTTGGTAGTGAAAATTATTTTTTTGTTGTTTTATTTTTAATTATTTATTTAATAACCACATAATTAGAAGCAGCATTTCATGACAACAACATTGACATATTCTATAATAATTTCTAGTGCTAAGATGCATCTGTTTCAAAACTGGCTGTAAATTTTTAGGTTTACAGTTGAATTAATAGTTATACAATTTTGTACTCAGTATAAACCTTTTAAGACATTAAATGAGATTTTAACCTTTAAAGAAGTTCTCCATTTCATATTAAAATTCAGTTTCATACAGGAGAATTCATTTTTAATGCAATTGACATTAAGATGTTTGCACATGCATTTCTAATCTCTATATATCTGATTATTACTAGTCACAGTCGGTTACTTTCTGAGCTCCTTGGCATCTGTATCTATATTAACATGGAGCTATCAAGTCAATTAGGAATACTAGAATTTACAGCGTGGTGAATTTAGTTTTGATTCATATGACTTTGCCTTGAATCTCTAACCCTTCTTTCTATCTCCAACACATTCTACGTCTCAGGATACAAAGGGCTTGGATTTGTTCACTAATTTCTTCATCAAAAGATCTGATGTTAATAAGGAGTTTATTACAGAAATAGATATACTTTGGGCCTATCACTGGGGATATTACTAGATTGTCAATGAAGCATGTATATTTCCAAGTAGAGCAGACAATAGCAATAGTCTCAATGGAGACTTTTCCTAGATCTTCCTCTGTTGATCCAGTAAATGATCCAGCACCAATGAGCATGTGTACTGGAGGGATGGCTGTCTTGAGAATCCATTACATCAAGTAAGCCTTTTCTGTGATGCTCAGAGAGGGCTAGGTATCCATCAGGAGCTAATGCCAGTGGCTTAGCGATCTTTCCAAACGCTTCATAAGAACAAATATAAAACTTTTTCAAATTCAAAATATAAATGTAGAGTGCAGATCCCTGGAGAAGATCATAATTGTGCTTTGGGTACACTGGGGCATGGATGCCCACTTGTTCAAAATAGTTCTCTTGTTCTATATAATTTTGCTAACAATTCAATGCTGAGTATCACACACAAAAAAGCATTTTGGCATGTGAAATGATGCATAGAGAAAGCAACTCATGCCCTTGATGTTTCTATCAAAAAGCCCTTTTCAACAACTTGGATGAGTGCATCTTTTGGAACTTGCAGTATCCACTCTGGGAACAACTGCAAGGACCTTTTCACTCTGCTTCGGTGTGGTCATTCTGCTTCTCTCTCCTTATTGTTGTTTCTTTTCATTTGAGAATTCAATCACCTTACATGGAAGATCACTCCTCCACGTCAAAAAGCCTCAAAGCTTATACATAATTATTATGCAAATAACTAAATAGACAAAATATCCTTGTATGAAATATTAAGGAAATAACATATAGTTTAAGTATAATGTCACCCTTATGTCTTGCATATAATAGTACATCAATAGAAAAATTACATTTTGCATTATTTTTTACTGATTGCAAGGAAAGGCCAATTAAAATTCACAATTGATAAACACACAGTCTTGATATTTGGGGCTGAAGATGTGCCTGTGTGAGGATTCTTTGTCGTATTAACTTGGCTGAACTTTATGTTTCCTTCTGACACCCTGGTGGTTTCCAGCATATGTGTGTGTAATTATGAGTGTATGACCTTCTACTGTTTGCCACTTAAATATCTTTTCCCTTGCCTTTTGCCAACTCTACTAAGTGATGTTCCAAGGTATACTGTTGGTTCTGTCAGCAATTTAAGTATCAGAAACAACACAGCTACATATTGCACAAAATTCTCCCTTTTCCCTATTGTTTCTTATTCTGTGCCTAAACATAATTCATCGTATGTCTAATATATTATTTTATGATTATTTATATTTTAATATTTTTGTCTCTTAGTTTTAGCGTCTAAATTGTGTATCTTCTAAGGGAATATGTCCATGCAAAGAAGAAGAGATTCTGCACAATAAATATTTGAGACAAAATGTTTTCACTTGGTTACTTTACAAAATGTTCCTCCCAGATTCCCCTTGCCCAACACAATACCATTTGAATGGGCTGTAATATGAAAATGTTATTAAGGGGACTTTTTTTAACCTTTTCCATGACAGAAAGAAGAGTCAGATCCTCATAGAGCTTCAGCAATTGTTCTTCAAAGATCATTTCTTTTAGAAGTTCTATTACTTTGTTCTGGCTATATGAGTATTACAGGGTCTTTGTTATTGTTGTCTGTAAAAATGTCTTCCAGCTCCCTGAAATAGTGATTCTAACTTAGAAATATGTGCAAATTGTCAAAGTATTGTAAACAGTAATTTAGGCACATGAAATGCGTGGCTTGACATCATAAGCCTTTCTTTTCTTTCACATTGAACTTTTCTTGGTCTCACAATGACATTTTCCTCTTTCTCAAAGAGGATAAAATTGAACTAGCAGGGCCACTAATATTCTTAGTTCTACTATCTAATAATAATGATATTCAGAGGCAATAGTCTTTGAAAAATGGAATTCTAACATGTAGCATAATCTGGAACTCATTGCTCTGAATGTGGGAAGATAGAATCCTGTGCTGGAATCAGATAACGGTAGGGTTTCAGTATAGTACTGATTGTGATTTCTAGAATTTCTAATGATTCAGAATGCACTTCTCTGTTACCAAGAAGGGTTAATACTTGGGATTTATGTCTGAAGTTACTCCTCATAGATCATTTTAAAACTTTCCTCATTAACAGTGCAGTTCTCATAAGATGTGAGTATAATTAGAATTCCTTTCTTCAGGTTGAGGAATAATATTTCCTGAATCCCAGTGTTGTAATTTGTGCTGTAATATCTGCACTCTTAAAGTTCATTCTCCTAAATTATTATGTTTACGTATTTAAATCCTTAAGTTTCTTTTAAACAGACATATGTATCCTAATATCTATCTACAAGATTTCCAAATTAACTTGGTATGTTTTGCAAACATTGTATACATAGTTTCAAATTTCTTTCTGTTGTACTTTTTATTATTCTGTCAGCATTATTTTCCCTTGCTGTTATTTATTCATTTATTTCTCAAAATTACAATGAAATTTTATTAGAAACAGTCTCATTTTATTTTGATTTAATCTGTAATAAATGGTGTGCACCATTTTCTTTTGCATAACATTCATTTGTTGGTTTAATAAGGGTCAAGGCTATGATTCATTCTAAATGTGAAATAATTTCCCTTTTCATACCTCTTTTTTGGTGTTTCATTCTGAGTCTAGAAATTTTGGCAGTGCTATCATCTCACAACTAAGATCCCAGAGTTTGAGTGTCCAATGTCAGTCCTGTTCTCCTAGTCTAGTCTTCCCCAGTTTTCACTAACATCTCCTCACCTGTCTCCTCTGAACTTTGATTTCCCTGTTCTTGACAATGTATTAATCAATATTGTAGTTAATTTTCTCTCTAGGCCCCAACTTATATTTAACAATTTAGTTGTCTGCTTGCTATACTCTTGGATAGTGTACAGAGGTGAGTTATGTTGATAGATGGGGGAGGGGAGGAAGGGAGGGGGAGGAGGAGGAGGAGGAAGAAAAGGAGGAGGAAGAGGAGAGAGAAATAGTATTTCACACATCTTTCAATATGTCTGTCCATACCCACATAGTTAAAACAAGTGAACTGTTTCCTAAAATCTCTTCATAGTAGATAAACAACTTTTAATCCATCCTACCAGATTTCTGATTATTTTGAAAATCTCAGCTATATGGATGTATCTCAGCAACATGATGCTGTATGCCCCTATTGACAGGGACAATGCCAGCAAAACTGAGTCGAGTACTAAAATATCATCAATGTCAAATAGAGAACAAAATCACGTCAAAATAAATAGTCAAGTTTCTGGAATGTCAATGCTGACTGAGACTGAGGAGCCTGTCTGTTTCATCATATATGAATTGTGGCAGGGCCAACTGAACTTTCTACCAACCCAAAAGCATCCAAAGAATGTGCACTTAATGATAGTGGACATCTCTATATATGGTGGCAGAGGTGTGCATCATGGTGCTTGACCTCAGGTTCCACTTGTGCCCATGATGCTCCAAATGACTCATAACCTTGATAAGAAGTAGGGTCACAGTAGTTTCTCTCACCTTCCCTCAGGAATTGGTGCTTAGCCAGCATCCTGTTTTACAGTAGGTAGTTGCATTTTGTTTTAAATATAAATATTTACTCTTATTAAACATGGGACTTTTTTTCAGATCTTAATTGGCTGTCAGCTGGTGGGGGGGAGGTTAAGAAGCTTGAAATCTCTGATCCATGCTATGATCCATGCTATGGTTTATGTGAATTGTCCTTCAGTTCAATTCGGTGATTTTTTTTTCTAAATCTCTAGGTATTAATTGAAACTGGTTTGTGTGTGTGTGTGTGTGTGTGTATGTGTGTGTGTGTGTGTGTGTGTAGAAATCTCTAGGTATTAATTGAATCTGGTTTGTGTGTGTGTGTGTGTGTGTGTGTGTGTGTGTGCGCGCTTCGGAACTTCACTCAAAATGTAGTCTTAGGACATCATCTGTGTTGACACTCATGAATTATGTATATACAAGGAAACTGATCTGTGGTACATAGGAATAAAGTTAATTATGAAGTCACTTGGAATTAAGCTTTATATAAAGAAGGACCTTGAATTTTGTGTTTTTTTTTTTATAGAGAGCTATATATTTTCCCTTGTTAATATCACTGTTTTGTTTTGCAAACACTAATCTTAAACATTTGATGATGTCCTAGTTTGTTTCTTCATTGCTGTGACAAAATAGTTTGACCAATACCAACTTTGGGAGGAAAGGGTTTATTTTATCTTACATCTCCCTGGTTACAGTTCATCAGGGAGCCCAAGGCAGGAAATCAGGGCAGGAACCTGTAGCAGGAGCTGAAGCACAGGCCATGGAGGAACATTGCTTACTGGCTTGCTCCCCGGCCCCTGCTCAGTCTGCTTTCTTATGCAACACAGGCCCACCTGCCCAGGGATGGCACCACCCACAGTGGGCTGGGCCCTCCCACATCACTCAACAATCAAGAAGGTGCTCCATGAACATGGCCATAGGCCAGTCCAATGAAGGAAATTCCCCAGTTGAGGGTCCCTTAACCCAGATGTGTAGCAAAGATGAGCTATAATATTGCTTATTGAGATAACATCCCTTAATAGTAAGACATAATGAATAGTCATTTGTTACACAGGGAATTGAGTGTTGTGCCTAAATATTCAGGTTTATAATGCAAAATAAAAACAGAAATCTTTGGTATATATTTATGTTCACTTAACATATGTAATTTAAAATTTTAATTGTCTTCAGTAAAGTGATCATTGATTACGTGAAGCAAAATATTATATACTGAGTTAAATAGGCCTATGTTTTAATTAAATTATGAAAAGATTAAATTAAAATGCTATATTTCAATAACTAGAGAAACATATATATGAGCCTTTAATAAGTATTTTAATTAACTAAGAACAATTTTTCTGTTCTGCAAACCAACCCAAATTAACACAAGTACCTGTATATCAAAATAACAAGTATACAAATAATACAGATACCATCGCTGACAAGTCATCACACATTTAGATAATGCATTTCTAGA
>NW_008348789.1:4065916-4105609 GCF_000622305.1 Nannospalax galili
GTAGGGAAAAACATGAGATGAGTTTTAGAATAAACTGTTCACAAAAGGTAAACAATTTGAGAGATAAGTCCTGTCTGTAACACAAATGTTACAGAGTTGAAACAATGTACTATGACATCATTGAAATCAATTATTCAGAATTTTTATGGTTTGGATGTGTCCTAAATTATCAGCTTGAAAACTTAGTTTCCTACAAAACTGTGTTGCAAAACATGAGATGAGTTTTAGAATAAACTGTTCACAAAAGGTAAACAATTTGAGAGATAAGTCCTGTCTGTAACACAAATGTTACAGAGTTGAAACAATGTACTATGACATCATTGAAATCAATTATTCAGAATTTTTATGGTTTGGATGTGTCCTAAATTATCAGCTTGAAAACTTAGTTTCCTACAAAACTGTGTTGCGTTCTGGGCTTTGGGGAGGCATTTGATCATGGAGGCATTTGATCATGAAGACTCTTTTCTCTTCAGTGGGCTGATGTGCTAGAAAAAACTTACGGGAGTGATTTCTGTTTTCCAGTCCTTTACTATGTGAGAAACAGTATTCGAGGTACTATGTTAGAAACCTTTCCTGGACCCTGAACAACACGAAACCCATCTGCACACCGAGCTGGGGCTTCACTGCTTTCAGAACTGTGAGTAAATAAATTTTACTCTACTCAAATTACCCAGCCTGTGTCACAAATTCATCAGCAGAAATCAATAGGATGGAGCAGATAGGTTGACGTAGCTTAGAAACTTCATAAATAAGTGAGAGATAACTGTTACTCTTTATTGTTGGTACTTGTCAAATTGAGTATTTGTGGTATAAGTTTTACATTATGATGTATTCAGTGTCTTAGGCAACTCAGGCTACATAACATAGTGTGGATGGGTAGTCTGGAGCAAAATTTTCGAAGTTCTAGAGCCTGCAGTGTCCGAGATTAAGCTTCATTCATTTATAAATGTCATGTGTGTTATTAAATAAATTTCCTTTTGCTCCAGAATTGTAAATTAAATGTTATTGCAAGCATATAGATAGGGAAAAAGCATAGTATTGATATAATTTTGTGCTATCACAATTTTCAGGTATCCACTGGCAATCTTGGCCATATTCTTACAGGAAAGGGAAAAATTGCTATACACGTGACTTTAAAAAAATCATCTTTTTAGAATATATTATTTATTTTATAGGAAGCTTCAGTAAGGAAATAATAAAAATATGGACTACATCTTATAGTCATAAATGTACTTAATAGCCATGATTGTGAAAACAAAGAAACAATTCAACCACAACAAAACCACAGATATTAACATGATTTTAACTACTGAAAATCTGATATCCAAAGAATGCATAATTATGTGTTTCTTTTTAAAATTTTCCATATGTATATACATGTGTGTGCAGAGAGACAATGAGGACTGGAAAGACAAAATTAATGGTGGTTAAACTTGATACTTTCATATAGTATTATAAAACATATTTCTAACATTCAAATGTCTACCTTTTACTTTCTATACTTTAGAAAGCTTAGTGTTCCTAACTAATCCACTTTATGTGACCTAGGTAAGAACCATTCCAAATATAATAGCAATATTACAAAAGGAAAGTTAAATAATAAATAATTAATCTAAAAAAACACCCAAAGGTTCATTTCTTGTCCTATAATAGACATCTCAAGGTAATTGGATGGTCTACTGAGTCTCTAAATTAGAGCACATTTGGATGCTTCTGACAGTGTTCAGATTTTGTTTTCATCCTCTGAGATACTGAGATTCACTAGGGAAACCTAACATTCCAAATGTGTTAGGAAATACATAATGTGTCAACACATTGTGACATGGGAGTGATACTAGTAAAAGCTGTTTTGGGCTATTAATAACACAAAACAGTTCAGTCTAATAGCAGAAAAAATAGGAGTAAATTCCTGGTTTTTCTTTCTCCTTCGCTCCTTCCTGTTCTCCTCCATGTTTTCTTCCTTTTCCTCCTTTCCCATCTATTTCCCTTCCTCTTTATCTGCCTCGTGCCTTCCTTAATTTCCATTAGCATCTGTCACATTATTATTTTGTCACAGGTAAATGATTTATATATTTAAAGATATGATGCTTTGTGAAGAAGATTTTCTTTCAAAGTGGTTATTTTCAAAACATAGAGAATCATTCATCTGTAAATTATCTTTTTATTTAACAACTTCATTGTTTCTTTCTCCTTTGAACCATTCTTTTAAGATAAATTTTATTGAGCTTTTAAAATTTCATACAACATTTCCAACTCAAATCCAGACCCTTTCCCGCATTCATGCCTCCCCCTATACCCCCACCAAACCCTATGCACTCTGCCATACATTCTGAGTCCTATTCATTCAGGTGTTTGTACCCAAATGTCCGTCAGTGTAAATGCATCCACTGGAGTTATTGAGCCCATCCAGTGGTCGTATGTAAGTCATACTTCACCTCACCCAGCAACAATCAGTTCTCAATCTAGTGCTGGCCTGCCACTTATTTCTCGCCTCCCCTTTGGGCCCTTGTTTAATTGGGCTGATATACCATTTAATCATAAATGAAAGAATATCTTATAAATTTCAGAAATAGGTAACACATTGGATCTTCAAATTTGTTGATCAGTTTTTGATTTCTGAATCTGTTTGAGAAAGAAGAGAATAAAAGAGATAAGTGAATTTGACATTATTTTTATGTGGTCAAAGTGGAAAAATGAACATAGGTACCATAGATATGAAGAGTCAATAGGCATTTTTTCACTTATAAGTGATATCAATATGTAGCCTCTTATTATAGCTTCAGTGCCATTACTTGGATGCACAAGTCACACAAGAGCTGTGCTTAATGTTTATTAGCTTCATTATATTAGGTATTATTAGTTACTTTATTGCTTAAGTCTAAAGCACCCTAAATTATGGACAAATGATTTTTCTTAGAAGCATCAATGATATTATCCCTGTTATGAATAGGGCATTGAAGTCTTAATCTTAGCTCAAACATTGACTTTCTTTCATTTATCAACATGCATTTTGGAGAAATGACATTGAAACCTTTCTGGATGTATACTGATTATTGCAGCTTCTACACTATATGTGGCTAATGTGATGTATGACAAGGTGCCCCAGTGATAGTGATAATCGTGATAACAAGTAGATGAAAACTCCTTCATGGTTGTCACCTTAATTTAGAGAGAAAGGAAAATTCTGGGGATATTTTTCCCCTTCGGCAGCTTGTTTTTCATTTGGTTTGCACTCTCATTACTATTATAAATTGAAATTAATTTATTTCCTCAATCACATCTTTAATATGCTAACATATGTCAAATGTGTCCAATTGCATTGAACAATTTGAATACATTCTATTTTCATCTTATTGACTATATTGATCTCATTCTACTCTTGAAACAACACAGCCAAAAATATGCTATCCATTTCAGCAAATGAAACCTCTGGGTGAAGGTTAATTACAAGGTTTCTAAATGAAACAACTGAAAAGAGACAATGATCAATTGAAAACAGTCCCAACTGAGTGTGTGCATTTTCCTTACACCATGAGGGTGGAATTACAAGCCGCAGATGCCAGTTCCCAGTCACCCTTTCCAGATGGGGGTGCATTTACTCCCACTGTTTAAAGCAACTTGGATTTTAAACTTGCTTTTACTATCTTTGTATCCTGAGGGCTGTATTTGCAGTAGGGATCTAATCCCTTAGTTGTGGAGATGGGTTCAGATGGGTTCAGTTTATCAGTCTAAACAGAATATTATTTCTTTGGGCTCATCTAATACATATTTAAGTTCCATATAGTAAGAAAAATAAATCATTGTCATCCTTTAAGTTAAGAATGCAGTCTCTCTCTCTCTCTCTCTCTCTCTCTCTCTCTCTCTCTCTCACACACACACACACAGGTTTGTGCACTGTAGAGGGAGTTGAGAGAAGCAAGCTGGCACTTTTTCAGGGAGGTCTAGCTATTTGCTATTCCACAGTTGATTCAGGAGTCTGCGGTGGCAGCTGGTAGTGCTTCTCTGATGGCCACGCTTCCAGGAAACAGCAGAGCTAAAGCGTAACCTAAACCAATAAATTCAATCCTATTAACACATTACTGTCCTTCCTCATTTTCCCCATTCCTTTCCACAAAGCATCTGTCTTTCTGGTCTCCATTTTACATGTTGAAAGTCACTTCTAAAGTTCATACCTTCCTGGGTATTTTTCTATTCTCTATTTTAAAATGTGTTGCTCACACAATCATCTGAAAACGTCTCGGATACATATTGTCTACCATTTAGTTTTGGTGACCCTTCCTTACTATGGGGGATGTGGTTCAAGACCTCCTGTAGAAGACTGAAACTGCAGATAGTGCTAAGCTCTAACTATACTATTTTCCCTTTTCTATACATGCATATCTAGTCTAAAGTTTCTTTCACAAAAATTAGGCACAGTAAGAGACTAACAATGTGAATAATAAAAAGATTATAACTGCATACTCTAACAAAAGTTGTGTGAATGCTGTTTCTCTCAAATATTTTATTGTGCTATTTTTGCCCTTAATTTTGTGCTAGGTGGTAAAATGCCTGTATGATGAAATGAAGGCCACTAGGTGTACATACCACCTTTAACATGTCCAATCTCATCTGTTGCCCATCCAGGTACAAACCAAGTCTGACTCTGCTTAGCTTCCAGCAACTGTGAAGGACATTGGCATTATAATACAGCATTCCGGGACCACATGAAATGTTGCCTGTACATAAGCACTGTGAATCTACAACAGCCTAAGAGATCTACTAGAAGAACCTATATATATATATATAGTGTTTACACTGGGCAGAGACTTAATTCATCTGCCGGGTAAGATTCAGAGTGTGCGATATCACCACACTACTCAACACAACATACAGTTGAAAACTTATGTAGGTGATTATTTCTGAAGTTTTCCTTTATGTATTTTCAAACCATGGTTGACTATGTTTAGCTGGAACCTCAGAAAATGAAGGAGAGAGTAATTTGAATTGTCTGTTGAGAATTTGTAGCTTACCTACTGGGCAATGAAGTGCACACTGGAGTGGTAGTAGCAAAAATGACCGTGATTAAGTATGCCAGAAAAGATAACACCCTTAGAGATGTATGACTTTAATAATCTCATCCACATGTTAGAGGTCATCCTCTGAGGTTTTGTATGTGATGGGATAATTTATGTTTGTTCTAGGATATGACTCATTTCTATGTGCTTGTTCTATGTGAACAATCCTGTCTTCCACTTGTATTACATATGTATCGACTAAGATTCAATAAGTTGGATTTCAAGACACATGGAAAAAACATGGCTTTCTTTACAAATTTAAGTTCTTTATTCAAATATATTTATATTAAAAGTTTTAATTGAAAATTTTCTTTATATATACCCTTTGGTTTTTATTGCTCTTATAAACACCATGACCAAAACCAATTTGTGGAGGAAAGGGTTTATTTCAGTGTACACTCTATAGTCAGTACATCATGGAAGGAAGACTGGTCAGGAGCACAAGGCAGGAACCTGGAGGTAGGAACTTAAGCAGAAGCCATAGAGAAATATTATTTATTAGTATGCTTCTTCTGGCTTTCTCAGCTACCTCTCCTATACATCCTAGGCCCACCTACCAAGGGATAGCACAGCTCATAGTGGACTGGACCCTCCACATCAATTAGCAATTAAAAAAATGTATCATATGGCTTAAAGGAAAGACAAATATTAGCTTTCTAAAAAATGGTTATCACATTAAACTGACTCCCAATGACTTATTGTTATACTCATATTAATGCAACTCTCAGCAGAGAACCTTCTTCACGTAGCAGATGGTCATTAATAGAGAAACCCACAAGTGGTCAATGTCCAGAGAACAAGAGGATGAAGAGTGCTTATCCCAGAATAGGACACCTACATCAAAATTTTCCCTTCCCATGTTGGATCGTTATAGAAGGGGGAAGATGAAAGACTATAAGACCCAGAGGAGGTGGATGACCATAAGGAAATAGTTTTCCAGATAGTTGATCAGTTACTCATTTGAACTCACAGCAATGGTGACAGCATGTACAAGTCCCATGCAAGCTCATACCAGACAAAATACCAGCACAGATATGGGAAATAGATATTCAGAGGGAAGTGGGTAAGAATAAGAAAACCCATAACTACCTAAGGAAACATTGGCTAACAATAGCTCCTAGGAGGTGGAGAATCAGTCTCTTTCAGGGATGTGACTCTTAATAGGCTGACTAGGCTTCAGTGGATAGACCTACAACTGAAGGAAATTTGGGGACACAAACTAGACTTCCTTTCACTCTCTCTCTCCTCTCTCTCTCTCTCTCTCTCTCTCTCTCTCTCCCTTCCTTTCTTCCCTTATTCCCTTTCTTTCATCTGTCTATCAGCATTTATCTTTTTAAAAAACATTTTATTTATTACTTTTATTTTATGTGTATGAATGTATTGCCTGCATGTATGTGAGTGCGCCCGTGTCGTGCAATGCCGCAGAGGTCAGAAGAGGGCTTCAGATTACCCTGGAACTAGAGTAAGGACATTCATAGCCACCATGTGAGTGCTGGGAGTAGAAACCGGGTTCTCTGCAAAAGCAGTCAGTGCTCTTAACTGCTGAGTCATCTCTCCAGCCCCTATCCATTGATCTATCTATCAATCATCTATCTATTTATCTATCTATCTATCTATCTATCTATCTATCTATCTATCTATCTATCTATCTATCTATCTATCTATCTATCTATCTATCTATCTATCTATCTATCTATCTATCTATCTATCTATCTATCTATCTATCTATCTATCTATCTATCTATCTATCTATCTATCTATCTATCTATCTATCTATCTATCTATCTATCTATCTATCTATCTATCTATCTATCTATCTATCTATCTATCTATCTATCTATCTATCTATCTATCTATCTATCTATCTATCTATCTATCTATCCTATCATCTATCTGTCATCTATCTATCTATCTATCTATCTATCTATCTATCTATCTATCTATCTATAATGATCATCTATCATCTATCTCATCTATTTAGCTATCATCTATCTAATCTATCATCTATATGTCTATGAACAGAACACATTAAATTGGTTAGGTAGCAGTAAGGGGCAGTAGGGAGAGGGGAGAGGATCTAAACAACATCAAAACATATTGTATGAAAATCATAAAAATTCAATAAAAATGCCTCACTTCTGATGAAAAAATTCCTCTATTATAGTTCTTTCTTCCCAAGTTTCTCTAGTGTGAGTCAAGTGGACAAAAACTAATCACTGTTGTTATTTTTATGTTAAAGTATCTCCTTTCTTTGGTGACCTGTTTGGTGTCTGGTACAGAGATGTGAGAGCTGGATTATAGTTCAGTTCTCAGGAGTCTGTAAATGGTCTCCTACTGTAAACTTTTATCCTTATTGAAGACAAGGTGTGTAGGTCTTTGATACTCATTTTTGCTCATGGGCAGTTTGGTGACCTGTTTGGTGTCTGGTATAGAGATGTGAGAGCTGGATTATAGTTCTCAGGAGTCTGTAGATGGTCTCCTACTGTAAACTTTTATCCTTATTGAAGACAAGGTGTGCAGGTCTTTGATACTCATTTTTGCTCATGGGCAGTAATTTTTCATTTCTTAGGAGATTCCACTTTTATAAGTATGTAAGATATTACTTCACTAAAATATTCTTCCTCTTAATTTCTGTGCATGTCCCAGTAAGAACTTGATACATGATAGAAACACAAGAAATAGTCAACATTCAAACACTTATTTTTTGAGTAATAGCTTATGCTCAGTATTCTGAGCAAATTTATGGCAAAACAGACACATTTATTTTCTGGTCATTAAGTGTGGAATATGAAGCAAAAAAGGTCAGTTATACATGTAATTATTACAAGGCATACTAAATTAGAACTGTTTAAGAACTGTTCATATGTTCTCTTTGTCAGAATAAATAAATGTTCTATTTCAATTGATATTAAATGTCATCTGGACTTCCAAGTGAAATCTGTTCCTGTCTATATTTGAATTTGTTAATCAACAAATGACAGCAGCTCTTTGTTTAGTAAAAGAGGAGCTTTTGATGCTGTTCTCCTATTTTTTTATCCTAGTTTCCTTAATAAATTCAGCATGTATTTAGGTGGATACAGTTAAGCACACAGACGGCAATTTCAGCTTGAAGCATAGCCAACATTCACATCAATGTCTAGTCTAGACTAGATTTTAAGGTTTGGCTACATTCATATCTGAAGCTAGAGAGCTTTAGTTTTAGGGTTTGGGAGAAATTAGAGATTCTTGTGGGCAGGGGAAAGACTATAGAAGATGAATGGGAGCAAGGAAGACCTTGAAAGCCAGGTAGAGACCCTGAAGTAAATTATGTTAGATGAATGAAATGAGACACAAATGCAATTATGACGTGTGTGTTCTCATAGATGAAAAAATTTAAAAAGGACATGCAAGTAAAATAAGATATAAGAATGTGATAGTTGAAAAGGGGTGTGGAAGGGAGAATCAGAGAGGATAATAGAGTGGGTGACTATCATCTTATTATCTATATGTCTGAAAATGTCATAAGGAACTCTGTCACTGTGTACAAATACTAATCATAAGAAAAGTCAGAGTCTGATTTCTTTCCCTAAATGTCCTTCAGTGTGGGTGTGGCTCTGTCCACTGGACCCTCCAAGAGGCCCATCTCTGGAATACTGTCTCCCCCCCCCAGCAGCCACCAATTGGCAAAAGTTCCTAAGGTTGGGTTGGGATTTCTTACCCACTTCCTCATGTCTATGCTGGGATTTTTGTCTAGTTTGAGCGTGCATAGGCCTTGTGTATGCTGTCACTCTTGTGAATTCGTCTAAGTAATTGACCAGCTGCCTTGGAAAAATCAGAAAAATTCAATAAAAACAAACCAAGTACTTTGAACCCCAGTGTGATGGCACATGCCTTAATGCCAGTACTTGAGAGGCTGAGGCAGGTGGATCTCTGTGAGTTTGAGGCCAGTCTGATGTGCATAGTGAGTTCCAGGCTAGCCGGGGCTTCAGGAAGTCCCTGTCTCAAAAAGACCAAAAAATAACTAACTAACTAACTAACTAACTAACTAACTAACTAACTAACTAAACTAAAAAAAAAAAAAAACATAAAAATGAGTAAAAATTGATATGAAATACTTCTAACAGTATTAATATTTGAACCCGAGTGCAACAGAATAGTTCTGAATGGAAACAGATTCTGTACACAAACTGACTAGAAAACTCACTCCTCAAGACTCTCTAGACACCAGTAATGTCTGGCAAATCTGAGAGTGACATGATAAATAGGCGTACAAAAATACATTGTGATTTTCCCACATTTCTTTTCATTTAAGCCAAACTGTGGCAACCAGGAAAAGTGTCTAAAAACAATCGAGTGGATTTTGTGGAGTCACTGAACTTTGTCAAATAGACACAGTACTGTCAGCTTTTGTGTCTGATTTCTGCATTGGCCAGCATAAAGCATTTCAGGCTGTGTTTAAAGTTTGGATGCTTTTTCACTTTTATAAGAATCTCTTTTGAAAGCAGCCACTGGGTGTGGGTGGTTCCCTGAGACTTGTGGAGCATCTGTTGTGAGCATAACTGAGATCATCTTCAGAAAGAAAATAAGTTCAGAGTATGTTTGTTTGACCCAAATTGACCAAAACCCCTGTCAAAATAAGAAAGTTCTGTTTACTGATATGTTCCAATAGCTTTTCAGGAAGAGCAGTATCATCCAAATGCATCTTTGATGACTTGAAATCTTACTAAAGCTAATATCTTCAGGTCATTTAGAAATCATTTAGAGTACAATTTAGTGTTTCTTTTCAAATATCCTAAATGTAAATTAATGTTGGTATATGTTATTTAAGAATATGTAGCTATCTAACAGAAGTAGTTTAGGATTTTCTACTGCTTTGACAAGATTGCTATTTTTTTCTATTATAACACATCTGATTGTGTTGAAGACCTTATACTGTTAGATTTCAGAAAGTAATTTCAATTTGTATCTGATTTTTACAGATTAACTATGTGGGAACACACTTTTACTGGGTGGAATTGTTTGAATCTTCAGTAAATATTTGTTCAGCGTATAATTGTTGTATCCTCATTTACTTTTAATACAGACTCTCAAAAGTCATAGACAGGTGTTATTAATTAGTATATTAGGTTTTCTTTTTTAGTTTAGAAAGAATTTTGTATTGACTCTAACTCCTCCCATGTGCCACCCACTCCCTCCCAATTTCTTGTTCTCTTCTTTGATTATTATTGCTATATTTACAGACATACAATTAAAGATGCATTGTATAATTATGAATTTATATTATAGATAATAAATAGTATGTATAAATATGCATATAAAGCACTGAGTTCATTTACTAGTGCTCAAGTGTACATGTGTTTAGGGCTGACCGCTTAGGATTCGATAATGTCTCAGGGAGCTTTTCCCTAGAGAAAATGGTTTCTCCCTCCCTAAGCATTCATTGAGTGCCTGTAGCCCTTCATCTCAAAGTGAGACCCTGTGAAATTTCTCCCATAGACATTGGAATGTCAACTGGTGTTGGCATTATGCAGATCTTGTTAAATAACCATATTGTGGAAACTTCATGCATATAGCTTCCCTATTATGTCTAGAATGTGTGAAGTAGTACAATCTTTACAATCTTTCTGTCCCCTCTTCTATGATGCTCCCTTACCCAATTATGGTCTGCACTTTGATCAGTTGGGGAGGTTTGTAATAGTTTCTCTCTGGTGCAGAAAGAAGCTTATTTGATGAGTGGTAAGAGCTGCACTTATCTGTGAATATGTGGTTAAGTATTTAGAATATAGTAAGAAATTACATTGGTTTAGGAAAGTGGCAGCAATAAGTTATTATCTAGGGTCTATGACATCTCTAGACATGTATGCTTGGCTATGTTTATAGCACCATGAATACAATACTTCCTGTTGATCAGGCCTTTAGTCCAATTAGGCAGCTATTGATTACCTCCACGATAAAGTGCCACTATTGCACCAACAGAGATATTTTGTTTCGGCAGTCATTGTGGTTTGTAGGCTTAAAGCTGGGTAGGACCATTGTATAGTTTACTCCTATGGCAGATTTCACAGTACATCCGATAAGATGTGAGCTAGTATTTAGGGAGGAGGCCACCAGATATTTTCTAGCTTGATTGCTCCAAGTCCTGTGTCCAAGCTGTGACCTGGTTTCAGCAATAGAGTCGTACCTTCAAGATCTGGGAGGTAATCAAGAGCTGTGACAATATTCTGTTATTTTGAGAGTCTCTTGGACTACCCTGAAGAGCAAATTGAAGGGAAGTTTGCCATGCCTTTCACTGTGATCTTTGTTCTATATCTTTATCTTTCAGCTCTACAAACACTAACATTTTTATGTATATTTTAAGTATGCTTATGAAAGGATACTTAAAACATACAGCATATAGGAAAAAGCATTCCCCGGTTTTTGTTTTCAGACAATCTTCTTTCTTCTCTCTATCTCTCCCTGTATAATCCCCCATTTTTCCCATTTCCTTCTTGATGGAGTCTTTGTTCTATAATTCCCCTACCTTGGGCTCCTTCTAACTTCTCTCCCTGGGCCTTGTGCTTCTCTGAATGAGAAGTGTCTGCGCATTTGGATTTTGATACACTGTTAGCTGCTTAAGCATTAATTTTTTTCTTTTGTGTATGTGTGCTTTTTGAGACAGGGTCTCCCTGTGTCCCCAGCTGACATGAAACTCCTTTTGGAGACTAGGCTGATCTCAGACTCTCAGAGTTCATACCTGCTTCCCAGGTGCTGGGATTAAAGTGCACCACCATGGCCAGCTTGAAATTTTTATTCTTATAATTGGGAAACATTTGGCTGCATATATTAGATCTTTGAAATTATGTTCAATTTCCAGCTCTATTTTTCAAAATTTTATTTGTACCAAGTTATTCATTAAATACAGTTGCAATTACTCTTATTGGAAAAGACTTTGTATCTTATTCTCACATATTTAATTTTCCTGTTTATTCTTTATATTTGACCATGTCTTTGAAATATGTCTGAAGTTTTACTTAGAACTTTCCTAATGTCACTTTCCTCTTACTCTAACCTGCTGTATTCTTCCTGTCCTACATTTTGATGCTTTATTGTAATCGTTCCATTGACTTCATTCTTACTGGTTTCATAGATTTGATAATATTACCTTTCTCTTCAATAATCACGCAAATCATTTTTTACACACTTGAATGTATTTTTGGAAGTTTTGAATATTGCTTGAAGGTTTTTTGTGTGCTATATGTCCATCATGCAGATTTTTTTTCTGGTGACTTTTCTAAATTATCTTTTTTTTTTTTTTGATCCAGGGCTTCTCTGTAGCATCAGCTGGACTCAATCTCATAGATTCACTTACCTCTCCCTACCAAGTGCTTGGAATTTAAGGTGTGAGACACCATACTCAGCATAAGTTATCACTTTTCCTACTTGTTCAAACATCTCACTTAAAAAAGTATTGTTTGTATGTGTATGCATGTGCTTCTGCACACGATGACATGTGCATTTGTGGGCATGTGTGTATATGTATACCTTCTTATCTTGGCTAGTTTTCTGTAATTAATTTTTCATGTTATATTTTCAGTAGTTCTTATAATCCCATAACACATTTTAAAGGATTAGTTATTGCCTGCTGGTTTATAGACTGGCATAGCACTAGGAATTATTAGAGAGTTTGTCTGTTTCTTCAACTTCATGTATCATTCCTCTACTCCCAAAACCCTCAAGCTTCATGCAACTGGAGCACTTGAGTGTTGACAATGACCCTTGAAGATTCATCCTTTCTTTATGTTAAACTCTTATTTATGTTTTATTATGTTATCTAGTGGTACTTAGGTATTCTATACCCTTATTTATTCTCATTTCTTCTCTTGATGTATTTTAAGCAATGCGAGTATATGGGTAGCACAATTTTTAGGGTGATTGTAGAGCCAATAATTTTTGACTTATGAATGAAATCTATTGAATGATAACACAATATTACTATAGGCTTGCTTAGTGAATTCACAAGGTAAATTGAGTTAATATGAATATTTATTTTATTTAAAAATATTTTTTTGAGTTTTTGTGCATTTCAGATAATAGATCTTAAGCAAAATTAGACCCGTATCTCCCATCCCCTCCAGAGCCTCCAACCAACCAGATTTCATGCATTCTGTCATATATGTTAAGTCTTATTTGGTAAAGCATTTGTACCCAGATGTTCTTTGGTGCAGATTTAACCACTGGAGTCTAGTCAGTCTATCTAGAATCACTTCCTTAAAGAAGATCTACTCTCCCTCACCCTACAGTAATCAGTTTCCAAAAGTTCTTTGGCTAGGATTGGAGCCCGTTATCCATTTCCCCATTTCTATGCTGAGTTTTGTCTGATACACATAGCTTGAGGGGTCATAGATCCTAGAGAAAACCCTATCTCTGTTATATCTCTAGGCAGATGAAATTACTGAATGCTAATTTTGAATCCTTATATTTACAAACAAGTGTACTGTCTGTATACCACTCATCAAAGAAGCTTCTTTTTGCAACACATTGAGGCTATTACACAGTTCCACACTGTATATCTGTCTGAGACATGCCAGCCCTAACTGACATAACTACAGTGGAACCTCTACACCTAAGGTTCATGGAATATAGCAGAACAGGGTAGAGAAAAAGCTACTACATCTGTCAACTCTCAACAGTGAAGTTTCCTCATACAGCAGAGTGCGCATAGAAGGTCACAACTGGCTGTTTCAGAGAATAAGAGACTGCAGAATGAGTGTCCCTGGATAGGAATCCTATGCTAAATTTCACCCACTCACGACTCAGAGACTATTACAGAAGAGGGGGCAAAAGATTGTAAGAACCAGACTTGGTGCATGAATATAAGGAAACAGAGGCTTTCAGGTCTCTGGGAGCTTGCTCATATGATCTTGCAGCAGTGTTGTCAGCATGCACAAGACTCAGGCTGACTCAATATTTCTTTTACTTTTTGAGACAAGGTCTTCCTGTAGCCTCAGCTGGCCTACAACTTGCTATGTAGGATCACCATGATCAGTCTGCCTCTGCTTCCCGAATGCTGGGATTAATGGTTTGCATCACCATGCCTGGCCTATCTATCTATCATCTATCTATCTATCTATCTATCTATCTATCTATCTATCTATCTATCTATCATCTATCTATCTATCTATCTATCTATCTACCTATCATCTATCCTCTATCATCTATCTATCTTTCATCATCTCTATCTATTCTATCTATCTATCATCATCTATAACTATCTATCTATCTATTTATTTGGTTTCTTTGTTTTATTAATAAACATTAATATTTAAAATACTTCATTTTAGAGTTCTTTAATAGTATATAAATATCTTTAAATTTTAAATGATAAAATAGGTTCATTAACACTTAAGTATGCAATGAGTGAAATTTATTGAAAAATTGTGTTAAACTACTGTGAAAAGATGTCTACTTTTATAGTGAACTATCTCTTATTTTGTAACTTTTATATGTTTTATCTATAGAGAGTACAAGTAGAGAATAGAGCATCCATGTACATTTCTGATTAATACACATAAATAAGAGCAAGAAAATAATGATTACTTGATACAGGAAAATAATGATTACTTTTGTTTAGCTACATACTGAAAGAATTGCATAGTTATAAAAAATCTCAGTTTTGAATTTCTTGACATATGCTCATGAAATACAGATGTTTTAAAATACTGAAATTGAAAAATAAATTGCATTACATATATTTGAGATTACAACATGTAAGGTAGTTAATATAATTGTTACTGTGATGCAACAGAATAATAGGCCAAACATCTCTCACCTGCTTTTTAGTAAGAAATGTAGCTAAAATATTATTTAACAAAAATCTCTCATATAATACTATTTAGCCAACTTCAGTCATCATATTTTGCATTAGAGCCCTAAACTTGCTCACTGAACATATCTGCTAAGTAGAAGGCTTTGACCCATATCTGAAATACACATAATTTGGAGTGTCAATTTACAACCTCTTTTCAGAAGGGATTCAGAAAAATATTGTTCAATTTGAGATCCAGGAAATACAGATTTTGATGAAACCAATAAAGTGACCTTCAATCAACACTATCTCTGTTTTCCTGACTGATGCTGTCAAAAATATTGTGAGCAATAAAGAGAAAATGATCACACAGATAGATAAGAAATAGAAAGCCTTAAAATAAATAACCATATGTTCCACTCTTCTGAGAAAGTCGGCTTTTCAGACAGAATAGAGAAAATCTTTAAGAGAATAAGGTGTGGCAGATAGAAATAAAGAGACAAGTAAGGGAATATAAAAACAGGATTAACAAAATATTTGTTGAAAATTGAGTCATAATAAAGAAAGAAATTGTTATTATACAATGTTATAAATTTTCTTTACCTTCTTCTAGAGTAGAGAAAAAATACTCCTTAATATTTCATTATAAAATTTTATTGGTTAAATTTAATTATTAAATATCTACCTGTCATTAAAGATAACCGCAAAGCCTTCTTAATTCTTATTCATTTAGACATAGCTGCATATTTGAAGAATTGAAATTAACAACAATACAGAAATTATTGATCTTCTTATAAATGTCACCAGTTATAGAAGTAGCTCTTTATTCCTTGTAAACCAGTGACAATGTTTAATGTATTTAGAGTATGATTTGAAAATTATTAATTTCTGGAGAAAGTAAACTCATACTTGATCTTCCAATTATTACCAATCAGTAAAGTCCGAAGTTGCACATGATAAATCTATAAATTTAGTCTCTGTAAGTATCCACGTGAGTCTGTATAATTATTTCAATTTAAAGCATGATGAGTGTGTGAGCCTAATGTGAATGAATAATGAACTAAATGAAACTTCTTTCTGTTGACCAAAATGTCCAATGGAATTCAAGTTCTAAAGAAAGAAGAAATAATGTTCTAAATACAGAATATACAGCAATAAACGTAATCCAGTTTTGGTGCACAGAACTCCTCAATAAACTGTCTATATTTCATATTAGATACTAAATTAAAGTTCAGAAATCTGCAAGAATTTTCAGTCAAGTAGCATTTGCAAAGAGCCCTCAGAGAAAGAGTGCTGGGTCTCTTTTAAGAGCCATGTCCCAAAGCAGTGCACCTGAAAATCAACAGGAAGAACAGTGAGAGGGCTGTAGTCTGTTGGGTTATTTCAGCAAGTTGGGTTGGGTAGCATGGTGTACCATTCTGAAAACTGTCACCAGCATATGGCTAAATGAGTACTAAATGAAACTTAGCATTTATATTTTAATAGGATTTTGTAAGATCATTTTAAGTCTATGGACCTTGAACTCTTGAACTCTCAGGAGCTGTGATTACCTGTACAAAAAATCAAGAATGGGCCCTTCCACATTGTTTCAAACAGCATGAGGAATACACAAGGTTCCACTGAAACTGGATGTTCTTGCTTTTCGTGGAGAGTTTGACTGACATTTTTGACAAGGTGCCAGGTCATCCAGGTTCATCAGAGTTATTGACAACAGAGGCCAATACTGCCAATTCTGACTTCTCTCAAGATTTCAAAGTATGAAACGCCTATCAGACAGTTATTGGATATAAAAGTGAAAGGGGTTAAGAAGCTTATTGACTAGCAAGAGGTGGGGAAATGGGAGAGAGAAGGGACTCTTGTTTGAGGTTTTAAAAAGGGCTTTACCTGAATGAATAGGACTTAACATGTATGGCAGAATACATGAAGTTTGGTGGGAGGGGTGGGGAAGGCATGGATAGGGAGGGTGTCTAAATTTGATTACAAACTGTTGTATGAAGTTAAAAAAGCTTGCAAAGGGGAGGGGGACTGTAGGGGGAGCAGCCATGAGCTGTCAATTCTTGTACTGTAGGTTGCCTGTTGAATCTCGGAACCAGGAGAACCAGGATGCCTTTTCTTTTCTTTGGTAGTTTAATAATACTAGAATTATTTTGACTTCTGTGATATAGGGAGGAGAAAATCATCCATGTGCTTTCAAAGTATTATTATAACTATTGTGAAAACAGAGCTTGGAATGAAAACTCAGGATATGTAAAGAAAAATAAGTTAGAAAATTAAAATCATTTGAGTTCCTTTTTAATTGTTTTTATTTGGCCCTGCATGTTAGGTATGCGATTGGAAGAAACTATTCAAATTTTCAATCTGCCTTAATGCCAACATCAAGTCAATCACTCATGAATTAGATGGTAGTTTACTGAAACAAAAAGAGATTCATGATTGGCTATAAAATTTGGCACTACAGTACTAGGAAACAGATTTGATATTTATAGGACAGAAGAAAGTGCAGGAGTTTTTGTAAATGTGATAACCAGAGTAACCAAGAGTTCTGTTCAGATTTCTTCCCCCATTTTTATAAAACTGAAGAAGGAACAGAAGACAAAGGAGTGATTTTCATCACAGTGGGAATGAGAAGTGTGGCAAAGGAGATCCCGAAGCACTGGTGGTGAGGCGTTCATACACTCACCGGCACAGGCAGACGTATAAAATAACATAATGAAAGCATAATGATCCATATGTTTGGCATTGCGGACAGTAAAGACTGGAAGAGGACATGAGTGATACTAATGATAGAACAAGGTAACTACTTTGACATAGATTGAATCGAGGATATAAAAAGGGTGTTCAAAAGAAAATAGTGGCCAGATCAATGAGTTATTTTGTTTCTTTAAAGTCAAACAACTTATAAAGTCACTGTCCCTGAGAATATGATAGGGAAGGTGGCAGTGAAGACAAATTCTTGATTTTCAGTTGCTGATAATGATAATGTCTCATATATGCCCACGTATAGTGGTTGTGCTGGATAGCTTTAGTGTCAACTTGACACACCTGGCTTGAGGGAGCCTCAATCAGAGAATTTCCTCTATTGGACTGGCCTGTGGCCATGTCTGAAGGGTATCTTCTTGATGAGTGATGTGGGAGGGCCCAGCCCACTGTGGGTGGTGCCACCCCTGGGCAGGTGGGCCTGTGTTGCATAAGAAAGCAGGCTGAGCAGGGGCCAAGGGAGCAAGCCAGTAAGCAGCATTCCTCCATGGCCTGTGCTCCTGCTCCTGCCTCCAGGTTCCTGCCCTGAGTTCCTACCTTGGGCTCCCTGATGAACTGTGACCCGGGAGATGGAAGACAAATAAACCCTTTCCTCCCCAAGTTGGTACTGGTCAGAGTGTTTTGTCACAGCAATGAAAAACAAACTAAGACAGTGGTCATGGCAGAAAAGATTAGGTAAAGCATCTTTGGATTAGCATATATCAATCTGTAACCCCAGAAAGAGTGTTAATAGGACTACTGTTAAATATACTAGTGCATAAGATAAGTGTAATATGTTGGCAAAGTAATGGCCAAAGTCTTCAAGAATTATGGGAAAGCAGGTAACACCAAAAAGACTGGCCAGTGAGACAACTTGATAGTTTTAGCCTTGAACGTGGCATTCATAATATATTTTGTTAATGCCATTTAGCATAGCAGTTTTTTTCTCTATTGGACATCACTACTGCAAGCAGAGCTGCTGGGAACTACAGCATGAGACGCTAATGAGATCCGGCATATCAACCTTACCTTGTGGAGGGAGGGGATGGCAAAGAAGGTCTGTTAGGCCCTTCCCATCCCTGAGGTCATGTAGCACGTAATCAGTGGCCTGGAAGGAACTCCTCAGAGGTAAGAGTGGCTCCTTGAGTGCAGCTTAATGCATTGTTACATATCTTCCAATGCCACATTTAAAATTCTAAGGGGTGTAGCTGCCTTTAAGTTACCCATACTCAACCATGGATTCTCCCCAAACTCATTAGTTTACCAAACTTCATATGGAATGGATCCTATCTTTGGTATGTTGATGCCATTTATATGTGAGATAAATTGACCTGTCTGCATCATTCCACAGAATGTAAAGCAATAACTATAGCTTAATCAACTCTGTACTTTATGGCAAGTAATATATTTTGACTTGCCCAAGAACTGAACTAACTGACATATATATACCTAAAGGTTCTTTCTTTCATTAATTTCACAAATTCTCAGGGAGAATGAGTAGGTACAATAGAACCAAGTCAGAAGGCAAACATCAACTCCAAATAATCAAAATTTTAAACACTAGCTTAGTTTAGAAATAAAAACTCAGCTACAAGCAACCAAATGAATGTTCAAGCAAAGTCATTATGAACATCTGCCAGGGATTCTCTAGGGGAGATTATTTATCATAGAAAGATTTCCCCCCTCATTCCAGTATTTCACACTCCTAATGAAAATAATAGGAAATTGAAATGTAGTACTCAAATGACCTGTCCTTTCTCCTTTCCTCCTTCTTCTCTCTGTCTCCTTCTTTTTCTATCTCTCTATCTCTGACTTCCTTTTATCATGTGCTAGGTCGTGTACTTCTTAAAGTGAATAGTTATGAATGCATTCAGTGATTTTCAGTGCTATAATCCTAGTGTAAAAACAGGAATTCAAAATCTGGATGGATATGCACATTTTCAAATAGATATAGTCACAGGTGCATGAAAGCACACAGAAAGACCAAAGGCAGCTTCACAAAGGAGAAAATGTTAGAATTGGCTCACCAGGAGGAAGATTTTGATGATTTGAAAAAAAGGGAAAGCAGATTTTAGTAACTGGGAAAAAGCATTTGCATAGACTTGAAGGCACGAAAAAAGCAAATTCTAGGAAAAATGCCACATTCACTTTGATGAGGAATATTTGTGTAGGAGGAAGAAGTGGAGACAGTGTGGTAAAGGACAAAGGCAGTAAAAGGATCTTATGATTTGTTCATGAAGACCTGTTTGTTTATACATTGCAGTCACAAAGTTTATATTTTGTTTCATTACTTAGTTGTTGCCTATTTTTCTTAAAATGCAAGCATGGTTGCTGGAGAGATGGGTTAACTTTCAAGAGCTCTAGCCACTCTTGCAGAGGACCTGGGTTCAGTTCTCAACACGCACATAGTGACTGACAATCACTTGTACCTCAAGTTCTAGGGTGTCTGACGCCCTCTCCTGACCTCTATGTGCACTGCACATACCTGGTTCACTTACTTACAATCACAACAGTTATACACATAAAATAAAATAAATAAAATATTTAAAAATGCAAAAATGAACTTGCAGTTTCTTTAATGTGCCATTAAGATCCAACAAATATTTAACCTGGAGTTATTTTTAATTCCCATCTTTATCTATTCTCCCTCATTTTTTTCAGTGAGGATGAATTCTTAACACTCTCTCTCTACTAAAAGACTTTTCTATAGCTCCATGTTCTTTTTGTTTAGCAACTTTCATAAAGCTGTTACTTCTATTTAGGACAATCCTCTCACCTTGTACCCCATTCATGACTCGCTGTCTTCATTTCCCTCACTTTCAGCTGGAAAATTCAGATGCATCATTAATTTGCAGTTCACCACAAAATCTTTGGCTGACTCAGGGGCATTATTAGGATCCAGTGTTTATGAGGCCCTTCCCAGTGTCATTGATCAATGAGTCTTCCACCTTTGACTGTAAGTTTCCTGAGACCAGACACACCATGTCTGCTCACTGCTGACACTCAGCAGAATGAAGGCACATTTGACAGAATGCTTTGCACTGTGGGATCTTTTCTGGAATTGATTGAAATTGAAGGAGTCAGACAAGAAATAGTCTCAATTTAATTTTGTATTAGGAAATTTTCTTTGTTGAGCCAATAGAGGAAATATTGAAAACATGATAAAAAGACAACTATCCAACTAACATAAGTTAGGAGAACATTTTAATGATGTAGGAAAGAATTCATACTGAAGGAATATCAGAAATCACAGGTTGGCAGAAACATATTACAAGGTTATTTATGAGTTATACAATAACTAGTTGGGTATGTGAAACAATTGTGCTGATGCTAGTATTGGCAGAGTTCATAATCCTGGCTAATTAATAGACGACAGTGTCTTTTACTGGAACAAGTATTAAATTAAGAGCAACAGGTATTAGATCAAAGTAACTGGCCCAATTCAAACAGGATATACTATTCCTGTAGAGAAAAGTTTGGCTTTTTATATATCTATTACTCTCCAATATGCTTTAAAATACAATATCAATTATTAAATTAATATTTAGGAGGTAGTTTTTAAATAATGAAAATGAATAAACTTTCCTCATGTAAAAATGTACAGTGAGCAAAGAAAAGAATGAGATAAGATAATACCTTTAACAGTCTTTACCTCAAAGGATGGCAAAATGCATATATATATATATATATACACACAGAGATGTATATTTGCACGTAATCAAAGACATCAAATATGGCAGGAGTGCAAATAAAATACAAACTGGAAAGAGTTCATTGTAGTTCACTACACATAGGTTTTTACCGTGTCTGGTTGGAAAGCATTTAATCAAGTGGTAGGGTCAGTGAGCAGACCAAAAGGGCATGGGAGAAACAATGGTAAAGAGGAAAAGGAGACGGGCTTTTCTGAAGAGAAATACAGAAGTGTCAAGAAAGAAAAGTGCTACCAGCATCCAAGCAAGTGGAAGGGTATTTGCTAAAATGGAATTAAAATGCAGTGATATTTCAGAGCAAGAATATTACTTTGTGTAATGAAACAGTAACCTCTAAATAATTCTATTGCCTTCACAAAGCAGAGTGCTCATTCTAAATATATTCATAGGTAT
This sequence comes from Nannospalax galili, assembly GCF_000622305.1. Lineage (NCBI taxonomy): Eukaryota > Metazoa > Chordata > Mammalia > Rodentia > Spalacidae > Nannospalax > Nannospalax galili. The sequence goes on from NW_008348789.1 coordinate 4,087,573, forward strand.
AATGCCAAAATTTGTAGCATTCAAATTTTTGTTTCACTGTGAGTGCACCAGCATTTGCACCCTAATATTTTAAACTGTATGTTAACGTGATAAAATACTTTAATAAGCACTTAAATGTATTCTGTGACTTTAAATGGATGTTTAAATCCCAAGCATGTCTATTACTCTTTCAGGAACAACTGGGTTGGGGTGCTGAATACATATACATTTCCCTGAGAGACTACTTTACGGGTTCTACATAACACCAAGAGTCAGGATTTCTGTCCTGCTGCCTCAGTAGACAATTAATCATTGGCAGTCACTTTTGTTAAGACTGCCGTCTAATTTTTAAACACTCCTTTCCTCACCTTCAACTACTTACAATGTCACTCTATGTATTAAGTCATAAATATTTCATGTTGGAAGTTTGTCAAGAGAAGGAAAAAGGAGTATTCACTTGGTTACTCCCTGAGGCATATTCTCTAATAGCTAATATGTCTTACAATAAGGAAATTAAGTAAATTATAATGCATTAACTTGGTAGCATATTACACTGTCTTTAACATAATGGTGTAAAAAATTGTGATCTAAGTGTAATGATTTACATACCATTGAAAAGTGGACCACTGAAAGTCCTAGATATTGCACCTCATACCATGAAAAATGCATTGGTATCTATGTTATTTACAGTGCAATATGCAAAAAATGAAAAACTGTTTTTGCACTTACAAAATTAAACTGTGACTTGTTTCCTTGATTCACAGGATATTTTATTCAGAGATAATTTTGTTGCTCAATAGGTAGAAGCTATGTCATATGCATTGTTGCCATTTTCCCAATTTATCTAATTGCATATTGGAAAATGAACAAGATACATATTGTTAGAATTTATACCTGTGACATTTCAAATGAAAGAAATCTTATTTATTTGTAAATGCCATTAAGGTAACTTTTTAATATTATTTTCATTATTATAGTGTATTCAACAATGAGATAAAGAATCCAATCTCTTCATGTGAAAGGGACTTAGAAAACTCTTTCTCTAGAATTCTGACAGCAATTCCAGTGACATCTGATCACCAAATCCAGGGAAATTCAGTTTTCCAGGGGATCTCATGCTCTGGAGTGACACAATACTCTACCACAAAATTCCAACTTAAAAAATATTTATTAGACATGTGTTGCCTTGAGCCAGAATCTTTGTGTTGCTTTCTGCTGTTCCATATTCCTTGAAACTAAATGCATTTTCACCCCAATAAAATTTTGAATAAATGCAGTTAGAAAGAAAGCATAATTGCCTTCTTTGATCTAAATAGAACTGAAAAAAATCTTGGATTTTTGTTGTTCCTCACTCTTAAAAAGTACTGTTTAGTCAATGAGAGTTGGGTTGGTCATTTGGCCAGTTCTTGTAATTAAAGTCGATCACTTCTGGAACCCAGTCTTGGTGATCTTGTTGAGGAAGTTTGTAAATCACCATTATGATGACCTGGACTTCCTATGCCTGGCATTTGTCAGCACATGTCTTGTTCTCAAACCTATACTGTTGTGAGACACATTTGAGCACTGATGAATGAATGTCTTTCCGTTTATTAAAAGACACCTACCCTAACCATAGTCACAGATGCTCAGCTAACTTTTGCATGAGTAAATAAACATTCTTTGACTCATTATGAAAGGAAAGGTCAGAACAAGTAAGATGGAGTGTGATCACACCTAAAGGTCCAGTGGGTTCATATCACTTTACTTCTTCACTGGTCAACCTTGAGCACTAAGTTTTCCAAAGAATAAAATGAAATAGTTTTTATGATTCTCTTCTAATACATACATTTGTATGAAGTCACAGACATGGACCATTTTTACAATTAAAACTAAGATATCACTTGCCTCAGTTCTTTGCACAAATGAGGAGTTCAAAACACAAATAGAAAATGTCTTCCCGGGTACTGTTGATTCATAAATATGAAACAAGAAGGTTTCTCAGTTCAATTATTTTCCTGACAATTCCTTATATACTCATCAATTTTAATAATGTTGCAACTGTTTCTTTCAAGTATAATGAGTTTATGTGGCAGGCACTTGTGCTGCATATTAAAGAGAGCCTGAATTCAGGTGTTTGTTATATATGTGCACAATGTTGAGGCTTTTTAAAATCTTACTACAGTATATTATAAAAATCCCTTCTTATTCCACAATTAGCTCATATAGTCATATAAGATTGATGGTACTATTTTCTAATGGGCATAAAAATTTAAACATATGCAATGGCTCTAAGGAAATGCAGTGTCATTTTCCTTTCAAAATTGTTCTTCAAAGCAATATGTGATCAGGAAGGCAAAAATTCTCAATTTTCTAAACAGAGGTCATGTACAAGAGGTCACAGTAAAGGTTACCTTGGGAGTTCTAATTCTGAATTTCCTGACATTTGTGGCTTTAAATTATAACTTTAATGCCCCATTAATGCATGGTATTTTTTACACTGAATTGTTTTATGTCTTTCATTTGGCACTAATGGACATTGTGTTGATTTCTGTGAATATCAAGGAAAGCTCTGTATTCTGGTAAAAATCTTAGTTCACATTTCACGCTTTAAATCTTTTTATTTGAATTTCACTGACATATTTAAAAGCTTTTTCAGCACTAGCCCGTTTTTGGTATTTTATGGAAGACACATAGAATGTTTGTATGTAACATGAAATATACATTCTGAAGGCTATTATATGATTTGTTTTATTGCTGTAATAATTTTGAAAAATACCACTTTTTGTCTCAATCACATATGCATTATTTGGTAGCTTTTTGAATTCTGAGATATTCTTAGAATTTCTAGATGAAAATGATCATTTTTAGTATTTTATCACAATCAATGAAAAGCAAAAAATTCAATAAAAAGTGTACATAGGAAAAAAATTCAGTTACCATAAATTTATATTGAATTAAATGTTGCTCTCTGCTTTTAAAACTTAGTGTATTTTTCTATATTCTCTATGCCAAAATTTGTGACTTTAAGTTGAGAAATGATTTACCCATATTCTAGTAAATTTAATGTATGCTTGTTTCCCTGATCATTATCCTGAAATAAATTTTTAGGGGAAGAAATAGGCTGACATAGCAAAAGAGACTGCTCTTATACATAGCTGTAAAGAAAATGGCTTCTTAGAGCTTATAATGTGTTTACTATTTTAGTGTCATGGTGGCATTTCCATAATATGAAAATATAATTCTCATACATGTTTTATGTTCATAATTTTATCCATGAAGGCTTGAGATCTTTAAATATACTACATGTTCTCTTAACTTTTGCTACAGAAATGCAAACAAGTGTGAAAAATATAACATTGACAACAGAGCAGAGGACTCTGCCTAAGTCCAGTTTGATGAACTGATGAGTTTATTTGGCTTACTTGTAAGAGCAACCATGACCCCATGACAGCGGCATCACTGCCAAATTCCACCCCATGAACAAGTCCATGGAAATGGTTTACTGAGTCCCATTTTCAATTAAACCTTCACATTCTATGCATTCTAGCATCTCTCCGGATCTCTTGCAATTGAGGTGCACTAAGATGCACATAATAGTTGGAATAGCAGGTGAAGATCTTGTCACCATTCCTCCCTCTGTATTTCTATTTGGGAGTGTGAGTAGCCCCTTTACAATTACCACAGACCTAGCTGTCACTGTATTGTTCTGTTAATTTATTGAATAACAACAATCCACAAGCTACATTGGTTTCATTAGCTGCAGTTTATCAAGGAGGTTTGATTTTCCTTTATAGCTTTCCATTGGCAAACAAGTGTTCTTTTATTTCATTCTTAAATACTAATATTAACTCTCTGATGACACATTATACATCACATAGTAATTGTATCTACCTGTATCTGTCCTTCTTCTGTGTATCATCTATGTATCTATCTATCATCTATCTATCATCTATCATCTATCTATTATCTATCTATCATCTATCATCTATCTATCATCTATCATGTATCATCTATCTATCTATCATCTATCATCTATCTATCATCTATCATGTATCATCTATCTATCTATCATCTATCATCTATCTATCATCTATCATGTATCATCTATCTATCTATCATCTATCATCTATCTATCATCTATCATGTATCATCTATCTATCTATCATCTATCATCTATCTATCATCTATCATGTATCATCTATCTATCTATCATCTATCATCTATCTATCATCTATCTATCTATCTATCTATCTATCATCATCTATCTATTATCTGTCTATGATCATCTATCATTCAGCTGTCATCTGTCTGTCATCATCATCTATATATCTCTAATCTCTTTATCAAAATGGTTATAAAAGGGTTAAAAAAAGCCACAGCATGGTTTAAGGAGTTCAGAGGTCTTACTAGAGGCAGAGGCAGAGGCAGAGGCAGAGGCAGAGATCTGACACAGATGTAAAGAGTCATGGCAATGGTTAGATAAGATATTAAGGAATCCAGTGGAGAGCTCCTGGTGGTGAAGAGAACTGGCTGCAGATTGCAAGGAACGATCCTCAGGATAGGACAGAGCTGCACAGAGGAGGAGTAGATTGTGGAGGCCATAGAGGAAAGGAGCAGGAGCCAGTCCAGGCAGATAAATGGATGGATGAACAGCAGTTTAAACACTGGGACTGAGGTGAGATGAATCACTTGGGATATATGGCAGTTTTCTGCTTGCCATTCCCTTGATGTACATACTAGGTGGCCAGATGAGAGTCTTTCAGGGATATGTCACCATCAGTGAATTAGGTGTATTTCTCTTTATGGGGGTCCAAGTCAGAGTGTTTTGGCCTTTCTCAGTCTTTTGTGTTTGATAAGTTATCAGGATTATATATTTTTGCATGGTTAGATTATACCATTTTGCATACATGTTCCCAATGTACTTTGAGAGGTTTATATGCGGCACCTTTTAATGTTTAGGAGCAAGCTTCTTATCACTCTGTGTCTCATGACTAATCCTGTATAGGTGGAGGTGTTTCATGTACAATGAAATGCAATCATCCCGCCTCTGCATTTATACTCAAAATGTAGCCAAATGCTACTCATAAAATGGAGTCACTCAGGGCAAGGTACAACCTGAAAGTCGTTGTTTTACAGAATATGGAATACCTTACAATAGGGCACAGCATGATGTCAATAAAGAATCTTCATTGATCTATGATAAAATCTCAAACAATATAACCACAATATAAATTATGTATTGCCTATAGAGTATTTGTATATATGTATATATACCTATTCCTTACAGGTTATCTATGTATTTTCATACAATGCAATATGAAATAAGGATAATGTTGTGTAACAATAAAATGGCTGTAACAGAGGCTGCTGCACTAAAGAACTCCAAGAATGTTATACTCTGTGATTACATTGGTATACAGTGTGTACTTCATATTTAGGAAACAGAATTATTTGTGTTTTTAAATTACTGCAATTGTTAATTTGGAATAGCATTAGACTGGAAGAAAATATTTTGGTAAGTTGATAATTTTGTGATCTTTGTTCTGAATTGTGAGTTCATAAACCTGATCAGTTTTAAAAAATGTATTTGAATGTTATATTATGGTTTGTGTGCTTTATTATGTATCGCTACACTGAAATATCAATTAACCAACTCAAAATTCTTTAATACATTTATTTAGTTTTGGTAAGGAGGGTGTGTGCCACAATGCATATGTAAAAATCAGAGGAAGACTTGTTGGAGTCATTTCTCTCTTTCTGTTATGTGAGCCTCAGATAAAACTCAGGTTTTCAGCCTTGATGGTAGATTCCATTGCCTGCTGAACCATCTTCCTGATCCCCACATTTTTTAAAGTGAAAGTAAAATATATGTTTGCCTCATATAGATTTAAGTTACCTGCTTGTCTAGTATTTTAATTTTTTAAGTGTTTCAGGTATGGGGTTAACTATATTGTAAAATTGTTTTAAGGATTATAAAGGACATTTGAATTCCCTATGGCACACAATAGATAATTAATAGCTATAATAGTGTGGCAACTGTGTGGGCGCATATATGAATGTGGATATTTGCGTGTATGCATATGTATTAGTGCATCTTTAAAAATAAAAAAATGATTTTTTCCATTTTTAATGTTTTTACTGAGGTTTTGTGCATTTTGTATAAAAATATTTTTATTGAATATTTGTGTATTTCATACAGAACATCCCATTTTTAATCTTTTTACTGAGGTTTTGTGCATTTTATATACAAATGTTTTTATCAAATATTTGTGTATTTCATACAGAACATCCCAAACAATATTAATCATCTCTATACCCTTGTTCCTACCAGCACACTCCCATAGCACCCTGACTGGACCCCATGTACACTGTCACCCCTGTTAAGGCCCACGGTGTCCAGTGTCCTCAGATGTTCCCCAGTGCAAGGTCCATCCACGGAGGTCTAGAAGTCTGTCTAGAGTTCCTTGCTTAGGAAGATCGGCTCTTCTTCATCTAGCAGCAAGCAGTGCCAATATTTCTTCAGGTAAGACTGGGATCTGCTGTTCATTTTCCCAGTTCTATACCAGGTTTCTGTATACCTGAGTTTGCATGGGACTTGTGTTTGCTGACACAATTACTGTAGAATCACTTGAGCAGGTTCCTAGGAGCTTTAAGGACTCCTCCTCCCTAGCTCTTACAATCTTTCCTCCTCCTCTTCTGTGATGGTGTCTGAGCCTTGGGTGGGAGAACTTTAATATAGGAGTCCTGTCCAAGAATCAGAATTCAGCAGATCCCTGATCTCTATGCTTTAGCCCCTTGTGACCTTTTGTGCTCCAGGCCCTCCGCTGCATGAGGGAGCTTCATTAATGAGAACTGTAAAATCAAAATCATTGCTGGAAGGTGCACATGGCATTTGTTGCCCTTTTCCCACTGTCCTTACGACAACCCGGTGGCAAGAATTCTCAAACACTGCCATTTGGAAAATCTTAACGAGTTTATTGGACTTGCTAACTGAGCTTGGGGTGCTGGTTTACTTACAGAAGAGTGGGTGCCACCCACTTCACAACTGTTCTGGAAAGTCTACACTAAAACATAAATCCTGTGGCTTCCCAACAGCCACACAGAATGGTGAGAGAACTGCCTCCTGCCTTTCTTGGCTTATATACCCTTAGCCTCTCCCCCTCATTCGGCAAAGGTCAAATGATTGGGTGGGAAGGATAATGGGCTCCTCTCTTCTTGACTCCTTCGCAGAGGTTGGGAAGGAGTTGGGACTATAGCTTGCCCTCAGTGCTTGAAGGACCTTCCAGGTAACAAGAACTGAGAGAGGGCTGTGGAAATAGCCTGAGTAAGTTCAGGAGTGTCTTGGACCACACTGGCCAACAACTCAAAGGAAGGTTTCTCCTGTCTGGCACTGTTTCTCATTATGTAGCCTTTAGCTATACACATGGACTCATGTAGAGATAATATATGTGCAATTTGTCATTAGGTTGTTGGACTGAAATGATTCCCTCTGTTTTTTTAAAAACTAGTTTCTCCTCTCTTTCTCTCTCTAACACTTCTGCCATGGTTTCCTCATTTAAAGTGTACCCATTTTCCCCATTTCTTCCTTGATAATACCAGTCTCCTATGATCCCACCTCTCTTGAGCTCCTTCTTTCCCTTTATCTGCAAGTTTCCTTGTATAACCATCCCTTCTCCCTCCCATTTAAATAGCCCCATTTTTATCCATTTCACCCTTGTAACACCTGTTTCTTACTGTTCTTCTTTCTCATGTTCTTTCTTTCCCTTTACCACCCTGGTTCCTTTTCATTATTCTGGTCCTTCTAGTTATGTCTGGATACATGCTCACTTATAAGAATTTGGTGCTAGGACCTACATATGAGGATATGAGGTAAAACATATGAGGTTTGTTTTCTGGAGTCACTTACTACAACAATTTCTAGTCCCATCTATTTACCTGCAAATTTCATCTTTCTTTACCACTGAGTAGAACTCCATTGTGTAAATGTACCATATTTTCATTATCCACTCATCAGTTGAAGGACACTTAGGTTGCTTCCATCTCTTAGTATTGTGAAAAGAGCAGCAACAAACATAGATGTACAAGTATCTCTCCAATAGGATGAGTTCTTAAGGTATATGCCAAGGAGTTGTATAACCGGTCAAATGGTAGATTCATTTTTAGTTTTCTAAGAGTTTTCCACAATGCTTTCCATAGAGGTTGCACAAGCTTTCAATCGCTCCAGCAGTGGATGAGTGTTTCCCCCTCCCCACATCCTTTCTAACATTTGGTATCATTTGTTTTCTTGATCTTAACCTGTTTGGGGTAAGATTAAATATTAAGGTGATTTTAATTTGCATTTCCCTGATTACTAATGATATAGAATACCTTTTAAGAAGTTTCTTAGTCATCTTTATTTCTTCTTTTGAGAACTCTCTTTTCAGCTATTAACCCATTTTAAATTGGCTTACTTGCTTTCTTGATTCTTTGTTTTTTGCGATTTTATGTATTCTGGACACTGAACCTCTGTCAGATATGTCGCTGGTGAAGATTTTCTCCCATTCTGTGGGTTTTCTCTTCATTTCCTTGGTTATTTTTTTTATGTACAGCAGCTTTTTAGTTTAAGGAGTTTCCAATAGTTGATTCTTGACTTTAATTGCTGAGAAATTGATGTTAGTTTTAAAAAGTCCTGCACTACATACATGCAGGCAATATACTCGTACATATAAAATAAAAAAATAAATAGTTTAAAAAATATTTTTCCTGCCAGGCATGGTGGCTCATACCTGTAGTCCCAGCATTGAGATGCAGAGGCAGGTGAATTTCTGTGAATTCAAGGCCAGCCTGGTGTATGTAGTAAGTTCCAGGCCAGCTGGGGCTATAGGGAGACCCTGTTTTAAAAAGACCCCCCCCAAATCCTTTCCCACATCTATGTCTTATAGGTTATTGCCAGTTCTTTCTTCTAACAAGTTCAGTGTTTCAGGTTTCACATTGAGGTCTTTGATCCATTTGGAGTTGACATTTATGCAAGGTGAAAGATAAGGTTTTAATTTCATTCTTCTACAGGTGGAGATCCAGTTTTGTCAGCACCATTTGCTGAACATTCTGTCTTCCCTCCAGTGAATGTTCTTCCTCCCTTTGTCAAATACCAGGTCTCTGAAACTGCATGTACTCTTATTTGCATCTTCAATTTTGTTCCATTGACTTGTGGGTCTATTTTTGTGCCAGTACCATGCTGTTTTTATGACTATAGTTCTGTAATAGAGTTTGAAATCTGGTATAGTAATCCTTCAAACTTTACTCCTTGTGCTCAGGGTTGCTTTGGCTATCTGGAGATTTTTGTGATTCCATATGAATTTTAGGATATTTTTTTCTAATTCTCTGAAGAAAATCATGGGGATTTTGATTGGCATTTCACTGAATGTACAAATGTCTTTTGGTAGGGTGGTCATTTTCAAAATATTATTTCTTCCAATCTATGAGCATGGGAGGTCGTTCTATCTTTTTGTGTCTGCCTTGATCTCTTTTTCTAAAGATTTAAAATTTTCATTGTCTTTGATGTCTTTGATGAGGATTATTCCAAGATTTTTTTTTTTTGAGGATATTGTGAATGGGAGAGTTTCCCTGTACTCTTACTTCAATTACTTGTTATTGAGATGTAGAAAGGCTACTGATGTTTGGAGATTAATATTATAACCTGCCACTTTACTGAAAGAGTTTTTTGTGGAATTTTTAGCATTAGATATAATATCATATCACTCGCAAAAATGGATAATTTGATCTCTTCTTTTCCAATTATTACTTCTTTAATTTACTTCTCTTGTCTTATTGCTCTAGCAGGAGTTTCAAGCACTATATCAAAAAGGGGTGGAGATAGTGGAAATCCTTGTCTAGTCCCTGATTTTAATGGTAATGCTTCCAGTGTTTTCTCCATTTAGAATGATGTTTGCTGTGTGTTTGTTGTATATGCCTTTAATTATGTTGAGGTATGTTCCTCCTCCAGTTCAATTCCCTCTAGGACTTTGAGCAAAATGCATATTGAATTTTGTCAAAGACCTTCTCTGCATCTACTGAAATGGCCATATGGTTTTTGTCTTTGAGTCCATTTATATGATTTATGACATTTATTGACTTATGTATATAGAAGCATCCCTACATCCCTGGAATAAAACCAAGTGGGCCATGTTGGATGATCTTTTCAATGTGTGTCTGTATGTGGTTTGCAAGTATCTTGTTGAGAATTTTTGCATCTATGTTCATTAATGATATGGGTCTATAGTTTTCTTTTTTTGTTGTTGTATCTTTACATTAGAGTGATGCTGGCTTCATAGAAGGAATTTTGAAGTTCTCCCTCTGCTTCTCTATTTTTGAGTAAATTAAGTACTATCGGATAGAGATCATCTGTTAGAATTCTGCTGTGAATACATCTGGGCCTTGGGTTTCTTTAGTTTTGAGGTTTTCTATTACTGTTTCAATTTCCTTATGTGCTATGGGTCTGTTTATGCTGTTGTTATCTTCTTGCTTTACTTTTGGTGGTTCACATGATTTTAGATAGACATTCATTTCTTTTAAGTTATCAAATTTAATAACGTATAGGGTTTAAAGTATTCCCTTATAGTGTTGGGGATCTTTTTTTTGTCTGTTGTGATAGTTCCCCTTTCATCTCTGATTTTGTTGATTTGGAGGTGTTTTCTTTCTCAGCCTCATGTGTGCATCACACTCTGTTGTTTGAGGAAAGATTTCTGGTGCTAGTAGAGGGATGGATTAATGTTCTCTCTACCCCCTGTTCTGTTATGTTCCATGAGCCTTAGGTGTAGAGATTCCACTATAGATATGTCACTATGGCTGGGCATCTCTCAGACATATATTCTCTATGTGTGTTCATTTGTGGAACTCTGCAAGAGCATCCATTTTTGCAAAAAAAAAAAAAAACCTTCTTTGATTAGTGGTATATTATATATATTTGTCTGTAAATATAAAGATCCAAATTTAGCATATGATAAGAAATTTTAGTTGTCTAGAGATATGACAAAGATAGGATTTTCTCTAGCCCTCTCAATAGGAAGGACCTACTGGATGGCACTGTAAGTATAGATAAATGCACATGGCTGGCGAGGTCAACAATGAAAGTTTTTTTTGAGACAGGTTCTCTCATTAGCTTGAGCTTGCCGGTTCTTCCCAGAGAGCCCTAGGGATCTACCTGTGTTGCCTTCCCACCAATGGGGTTACAATTATGCCCACTGTTTCCTGCTTGTTTTTGTTTTGTTTTTTCTCCTTTTCCTCATGGGTTGTGATACTCGATTTATATTCCTTATGTTTGCAAGGCAAGAAGTTTACTTACTTTGCTATCTCCCCAGTAATATAATTGTTTTTATGTACTCATTTTTACTTAAAATTTCTAAGAACAGAGCTAGAGCTCACATTTATTTCTGATCCTCAGTATCACAATTTCCCTTAGATTTTTTTGCATCTTTCCCGTTGTGATTTTCCTCACAGAAAAGTTATATGGTATAACAATGAGGGGAAATTATTATAGACTGATATATTTAAAAGCATGATGAGGAAATATCAGCTTTGTTAATCACATTCAACTTGAATCTTTTTTAAATCCTGATTTGGGAGAAAATATTTCAGATTTTATTTCGTTTGAACTCTGAATGGCCTCAAAACAACTTGTCTTGCCAGTACCAGATGTTCTCAACTGCAGCTTTGATTTATCAGTATCTGATGACTTGCAATTTAACTAAAAGAATGGGAGCATGAAAGAGAAGTGGAGAGAAGGGAGAGGAGAGGGGGAGAGAAGAGAAAGTGGAGACAGAAGAAAAAAGAGAGACACAGACTTCTTAACCTTGTCATCCTGTCTCTATGCTCTGGGGTAACAATGAGTTATCTTTCATAAAGACATGTATACTCTTCTGCATTCTGACAAAATTGAAGATACAATTTTTAGGATCATGTTTCTCATCTTGGGTAAATGCTGCAATTTTTGTTTTACTCACCAGGTCTCTTGCAAGTAGATTCACATCACTGTAGCTTCTCTATCAACTCATTTATCAGAATTGAGTTAAAAATGAGGTGCATTAAATTTCTGTACAGTTTATTTACTTTCCCTCATTCTACGTATAAATAAAGTGCATGACTATACCTTATGTAAGTTAAAAACACCTGAATTTGACTTCATGGCAATGTGGGAATGAGGGACAAAAGAGAGGCTTAAAGTCTTGGTGGATACCTGGTCACTAGTTCTCAGATGGTTCCCCAAGATTAAGTACAGATGTACAATGTCTACAGATAGAACAATAGTACATAGGGGAGGAAACATTTTCCTCCGTGGTATGTCACACTACTTGGCTGTTGGGGAATGAAAGTGGACCAGCACAGCATTTGTAAATTGCTTTGTTGTTCTTATTTACTGGAAACATAAACAAGGTTGCTTTTCAGGAAAGTTCAGGGCCTAGGACTTTGGGAAACAGCATCAGAATATAAGATTGTTATTGAAAGTTGTCTAAAATCATAAATGGAGCATAATTACATTCAGCTAGGAAATAAGCACACTTATTGTCAATCAAGATAAACTTAGAATAATAAAGGAAGTGAGCAGGGACTGGAAAAATGGCTGCTGCTCTTCCAGAGGACCCAAATTCAGTTCCAAGCTCCTGGGTCAGACAGCACACATCATGTATTATGCTACCTCCGAAGATCTTGACTCTCTCTTCTGGCCTCCGTGGGTACCCACATACATGTGGTACACACACACACACACACACACACACACACACACACACACACACAGACACACACACACACACACACACACACACACAAATTAAATACAAACAAATATTTTTTCAAAAGAAAATAAGAATGAGAGGCTGCCCTGAGCTGGCTGTGGAAACATGCAATGTCTTGCAAACTAGAAATTAGCATGAAGGAAGTTCTCAGATTGCTGAAATATTCTAAACTTGTGCTTCCAGAATTTTTGCACAACAGCAAGTTTGCTAAAAATCCATTGAGTTGTGCAATGAAACACACATTTGTGTATGTGGATGATAACTTAGTAAGTCTGACTTTAAAAGTTAATTTTTGACTTTTTTCTATATATATTTTTGCTGAATTTTTGTGAAAACAAACAATACATCTTAATCATATTTAGACTCCCTCCCCTAATTACACCCTCTGATATTTCCCCCACTGGATTTCATGATTTCTGTCATATATGTTAAGGCCTATCAGGTCAAGTTTGTGTCCTCAGATGTCCCTCGATGGGAGTCCATCCACTGTCACCTCGTCAGCCTACCTAGCATCACTTCCTTAAAGAAGACCAACTCTCCCTCACCAGCAGTGATCAGTTGCCAATATTTCCTCTGTTAAGCTTGGGGCTTCTTGCCCGTTTTCCCAGTTCTATGCTGGGTTTTTGTCTGGTTGGAGTTTGTATGAGTCTTGTGTATGCCTTGCTATATGTTCTTATGGTGAAGTTCCCAGATGCTTGGAAAACTGTTTCCAGATTTTCCCCTTATTGCCTTTTCCTTATGCTATGCATTTTAATTTGTAATTCTTTTGTGTGGTTCCATCTAGTTCCAAGAGATTCTCAAGAGGAAGAAAATATTCCAAACTGATGCTCAGATTCTTTAACTTCATAAAAGAGTTATCATTTTTTTTCTTTTCATAGAAAGTAGAATAGAGAAACAGATTAAATCAGGGTCTATTTGTCTTAAGCAAAATACAAAAGATCTTTGAACTCTTATCAAAATATAAATCTCTGTTCTGTAATCTGCTTGCAAACACCCTTTTGCAATCTTTTTTGTTATAATCATACCAACCTTTCTTCATTCTTCCCTTTAAAGAACAGAAAGACTTCTTTTATTTTCTTTTTCATATTTGTGAGAAAATTTAGATATAATGTCACCCCATATTAACAACATGTAGAAAAGAGGTGTCAGGAAAATCAAATTCTCTCCTCTACTCCATCTCCTCCCTACAGGCATTACGTGGAAATAGAGCCATAATATGTCTTTTAAGACTCAGTTGCAGTCCATAAACTGCTCTGTTTTCTGAAGAATAAGCAAGTTCGGTTCTTTAACCAAAGGTTAAACTACTAAAAAATCACCACCTCCGGCCAGAGAGCTAACTCAGGAAAGCAGGATGTGCATGTTTCTTGGCCTTTAACTGAGAACACAGCTGAGAAACCTTTATCTCTAATAATTCAGCAGACTTTTATGTAAAGAAGAGGAACAAATTAACATATGGATCTTGTTCACATGTAGAAAGAAGTCTAGTTTTATGTATTTTTTAATTTATTCTATAATTCAAAGGCTGACTCAAATGCTCAAGACATTGTGTGTGTGTGTGTGTATGTGTGTGTGTGTGTGTGTGTGTGTGTGTGTGTGTGTGTGTGTGTGTATGTGTGTGTCTGGTGTAATAGAGTATATATTGTTTGTGTCTATACAGAAGTGTCAGTGAGCAAAGATACAGAAGCATGTATATTTAGAGGGTAGAGGTCAAGTTCAGATATCTTCCTAGTCATTTACTCAGTCTCCTTAGGTTTTGGGACAGGAACTCACTGACTGAGATTGATTTACCTACCCTAGAGTGTTCAGCAACTGCCTGTCTTTCCCCATCCAGCACAAACACGCCCCTGAAACCCAAGTGTATTTGTTTCTGTGTGTGTATGTGTGTACACACACACATACACACACACAGACAAATATCTATGACTGGCTTTTTACATGAGTGCTGGGTGCTGAATTTAGATCTTCATGCTTGCAAAGAAAACACTTTACTGATTGAGCAAACTCCCCAACTGAACAACTATATATGTGTGAAACTTCCAATGTAGCCTTTACATAGAAGGTCAATCTCAATGTGTATATTGTTCTTTCAAATGATTTCCTTTTTGTATTTATAGCTAATAGAGTGTGAAAGTATATATTGAAGGTCCTAAATTTCTACTTACTTTTTCAAGTTTCCCACAGGGATTTAAAAATTCTATTATTAAAAGGCAAAAGATTTATTTGGTCTGAAAAGAAACAGAGTGTGTATCCTTGGATGGCACTCCTATATTGAATCTCACCCAGCCATGGATCAGGGACTGTTGTGATACTGGATGACAGAGAGTATGCCTTACATACAAGATGGGCTGACTAGATTCCAGTGAATGATTTACACTGAAGGACATATCTGTCCAAATGCTTGAGTAAATGGGACCTAATGTCTATGGCAGAATACATGAGGTTCGGTGGTATTTGATTAAGAACTATTGTATGGAATTATAAAAGCTCAATAAATGTTTTTAAATTCTATTATTTTCTGAAGAAATTAAAGTTATTTTTAAACTCTAATCTTTTCCATTTATTTTTCTAAAATGAATTCCCATTTTTAGTTTGGATATATTTGCTTCATCAGTGTGAATAATTTTCTCATTGAAATGTTCCTATGGTGGTTTGAATGAAAATGTCTCCCACAGGCTCCAAGTATTTGGACTTTTTGTCCCCAGATGATGGCACTGTTTTCAGAGGTTTTAGAAGGTGTGACTATCCTGGAGGAAGCACGTCACTGGGGGTGGGCTTAGAGAATTCTTAAGACTTGCCAGATCTCCAGTTTCTCTCTTGCTTCCTGTTCCTGTGTGATGATGTGAGAGCTTAGTTTAGCTGCTCCTGCTACAGCCACCTCCAGCCACCATGCCTCCCTGCCTTGACGGACTGTAATTCCCCTGGAACCATGAGTTCAAATAAACTCTTCCTTCAAAACAAATTGCTTGGGTCAGTGTTTCTATCACAGCAACAGAGACGTGGCTAATACAGTTCCCATTATAATAAATAATAAATTCATTATTTATTAATATGAATTATCAGAAGTTTTGCATTACTTTCTATTGTGATGTTTCTCAATTTAGTTCTAAAAACCTCTTTGCTACTTTTGCATTCTGGGACACTCTTATTCTTTTTCTTTACATTTTCTACATCCGATTCTAGTTTTTGTAGTATCTATGCATTTATTATGCTAATGGATATTCTTATATTTCTAATTCTATTTTTACATGTATATTTAAAAATACTGGTACATATACACTTTTCAAAGTACCAAGATTATCTCTGATTATACTAAAAATGGAGTTTTCATTTTAAAAATTTTGAAGTTCATAATATTTATTTATATGGTTGTGTAACAGATGTGGGGAAATTTTTCATCTTTCAAATATGCTTTTAAAATTTTTTCCATTTATTTATTTATTTGGTGTGTGTGTGTGTGTGTGTGTGTGTGTGTGTGTTGTTTCAAGTCTAGAAAAGAACTTGTAGGAACTGGTTCTTTCCTTCACCATTTGATTCCAAGGATTAAATTAAGGTCATCAGACGTAGTAGTATCTACCTTTAGTCACTGAATCATCTCTTTGAACTGAAATTATACTATTTATTCATTAAACGTTTCTGCTTTCATTCTCCCAGCCCCTGATAACTACCAGTTTCTCTTCTATAGATATGACCATGTTATATTCATCCTGCAAAAACATGGTTTTCTCTCACTGTTAGTTTGTAGTTGATTTCGTCAGCATATATCTTCAAAGTTCACACATTTGTAGAATGAAACAGATCGGTTTCCTTTGTTAAGTATCAACAGTATTTTATATATATCTAATGCATTTTGTTTATTCATTTATCACCTAATAGATTTGAGAATAGTACAATCAATGGCAATAATTTCTTTGAGAATCTATTTTAATTTTGGATAAATACCAAAAAATGAGATTACTAGCTCATATATTTTTAATTTTGGAAGTAAATATCATATGATTCCTATTTATTGAAGCATTTACATTTTATATGTGTACAAGTGTTATCCTTGCATGTATGTACATACATAGTATATGCAGAACACCTTTGGAGACCAGAAGAAGGCGCTGGATCCCCCCTGAACTGGAGTTATGGAATTTTGTTAGCTGTCATGGGTGCTGGGAACTAGTCCTCTGCAAGAACAGCCTGTACTCTTTTTTTTAAATTATTTATTTAATAAACACATAATTAGAAGAAGCATTTCATTACAACAGCATTGACATATTCAATAACAATTTCCAGAGCTAAGGTGTATCTCTTTCAGAATTGGCTGTAAATTTTTAGGTTTACAGTTGAATTAATACAGTTATATAATATTGTACTCAATATAAGCCATATAAGACATAAAAATGAATGAGGTTTTAATCTTTAAACAAGATCTCCATTTCAATATTAAAATACACAGTTTCATACAGAAAAATTCATTTTAATGCAATTGGCATTAAGATGTTTGCACATGCATTTCTAATCTCTATATATATGACTATTACTGGTCACAGTCGCTTACTTTCTGAGTTCCTTGGCATCTGAGCATGGATATAAAGTCATCAGGTAGATTTCAATGGTAATGTTTTTCACATCTACTAATTATTAAGGAGCAAATTTTTATGCTTTGAAGAATTATTTTTTTTAATTTTTAAAATTTAATACCCACATGATTAGAAGCATTTCATTACAGCTTTAACATATTCAGCGATACATTCCAGAGCAAGGATACATCTCTTTCAAAAATGGCTGTAATATTTAGGTTCAGTTGAATTAATACAGTTATATAATATTGAACTCAGTATAAACCCTGTAAGACATAAAGTTGAATGAGTTTTTACCCTTTAAAGAAGATCTCCATTTCATTTTAAAATATGCTGGTTCCTACATTTTTTTTCCTTAAAAATTATTTTTACTTATTTATTTTTTTTTAATTAAAAGAAGCATTTCATTACAATCACATTAACCTATTCGATAACATTTTTCTGAGCTAGGGTACATCTCTTTCAAAATTGGCTGTACATTTTTAGGTTTACAGATGAATTATTATGATTATACAATCTTTTACTCATTATAAATTCTATAAGACATAAAATTAAGGGAGGTTTTAACGTTTAAAAAAGATCTCCACTTCGTTGTTAAAATACACAATTTCATAAAGAAAAATTCATTTTAAGGCAATTGACATTGAGACATTTTCACATGCATTTCTAATCTCTCTATATATATGACTATTACTGGTCACAATCGCTTACTTTCTGAGTTACTTGGCATCTGAGTATGAATAT
>NW_008348789.1:4105747-4106216 GCF_000622305.1 Nannospalax galili
TGGCTCCTGTCTTTTACCAGGTCCGCCTATATGAAGATAAGTCAAAGGTCCTGCTCGATCATGGTTGGCTTCGCTTGGAAGCATGGAGGGAGTGATTCCTCTGTGTTGACCCTCCTCTTTATAGACTGGACATTGGTTCAAGTCCATCTGGTGGGGTCTCCTTGGCCTCCTTGATCAAGAGGTCAGATGACCCACCACCATTACAGGACATTTTGTGAGATGCTCATAGTCACTGGGAACTAATCGACCTAGGAAGGCAAGGAGCAAAAGTGTCCTTTGTGTCTCTCTGACCCAATTAGTATAGATCTCAAGGTATGTCTGTTAAACATCCAAGAAGGTTAGTTCCACCATTCTGGCATTTTTAATTACTGTGTGTCATGCAGATAAGTCTTGGGCAAAGATTAGTTGTTCTCAGATAAACCTTACATATGCATATATTTCTTGATCTGCTATGTATAATTTGTCAGTA
>NW_008348789.1:4108033-4108319 GCF_000622305.1 Nannospalax galili
TAATATTAATTCTTCCAATCCATGAGCATGGGAGGTCCTTCCATCTTCTGATGTCTTCCTCAATTTCTTTCTTTAAAGAGTTAAAGTTTTCCTTGTAGAGCTCTTTAATGTCTTTGGTCAGGTTCATTCCAAGGTATTTTATTTTATTTTATTTTTTTGTGGCTATTGTGAATGGGAGGGTTTTCCTGTGCTCTTTCTCTGATTGCTTGTCCCTGGTATATAGAAAGGCTATAGGCCCTTGTAGGTTAATTTTGTAACCTGCCACTTTACTGAATGTGTTAATAAT
>NW_008348789.1:4108536-4115830 GCF_000622305.1 Nannospalax galili
TCTTTAACATAGTACTTGAAACTCTTGCAAGAGCAATAAGACAAGAGAAGGAAATTAAAGGAGTAATAATTGGAAAAGAAGAGCTTGTACTCTTAACTACTGAGCCATCTCTCCAGCCCCTGACCTCAACATTGTAATCTCATCAGCCAATCACACTCACAGCACTTCCCACTGTCCTAGTCAGTGCTTGTTATTTGCCAGTTCAGTGATGACTTGTGACACTGATCATTTTCTCATATTTTTTTGGCCATTTTACATCATTTTTGGACAAATTTCTAATCCTTTGCCAATTTAAAAAAAAAAGTAATTGCACTTTGTTGTTTTGAAATTGTAGGTCTTCTCTATTTGGTACAGGTGTCGCTACGTACACAGAGCACAAATGTACTTTCCATTCTGTAATCACTATCTTCTTTTGCCCCTTGGTGGAAATGTATTTAAGCTTTATGTTTTTGCTTGTACTTTTGGTGTTTCATCTGAACATCATCTCCAAATCTTATTTTAAGAATCTTGTCCTCTTTGATATTTATTTAATATGATTTTATTTATTTATTTATTTATTTATTTATTTATTTATTTATTTTTGGGTCTTTTTGAGATAGGTTTTCCTTGAAGCCCCAGCTGGAACTAGCTATGTACACAAGGCTGACCTAGATCTCACAAAGATCCACCTGCTTCTATTTCCTTAGTGCTGGGATTAAAAATGGTTATGACCATGTCCAGCCTCTTTGATTTCTTGCAGGAGTTTTATAATTTGGTGTCTCATATTTGTCTGTTCAATCCTTCTGGGTTATTTTTATGTGATATGAAAAGTAAATGAGCTCATTCATTCTCACATGAGTATTCACTATGCTCAGTATCACTGAGTATAAATTGTCCTTTTCTCATTGAGTTTTTTGTCAGTTGTAAAAATTTTTGATATAAGCCGGGCGTTGTGGTGTATGCCTTTAATCCCAGCAATCGGGAGGCAGAGGCAGGCAGATCTCTGTGAGTTCAAGACCAGCCTGGTCTACATAGTGAGTTCCAGGACAGCTGGGACTACAGGGAGATCCTGTCTCATAAAGACCCCCCCCAAATATTTTTTGATATATATACTTCGTTTTTGTTCTATTTTCTATTTGCTAGTCTTTTTATGACACAAGCCCACTGTTCTGATTACTATTATTTTATAATATTTTTGTAATCAAGAAGTGTGATTCCTCCAACTTTGATCTTTTCTAAAATTGCTTTGGCTGTTCGTGGTGTGAAGAATTCCTGTATGAAACTTAGAATGTTTTTTATCATTGTAAAACTGCTATTAAATTTTGCTAGAAATTCTGCAACTGTATTTTCTAATGTTTATCTTAGGACACTGCACACTTTTCAAATACTTTGTCAGTGAAGTTTTTTCTATTTTTAGTGCATTTCTTACAATACATCTTAATCATATTAAATTGCTTACCCTATCCACACCCCCACATAAACCCCTACAGGATTTCATGCATTCTGTCATATGTTAAAGCCTATCAAGTTAAGTTTATGTACCTCAGTTTGTGCTCATCCATTGAAACCTGGTCAGCCTATCTATAATCAGTCCTTTAAAGACAACCAACCCTCTATAGGCGGGGAGTGGTGGCATAGGCCTTTACTCCCAGCACTCTGGAGACAGAGGCAGGCAGATCTCTGAGTTCTAGGTCAGCCTGGTCTACATAGTGAGTTCTAGGCCAGCTTTTATCCATTTACCCAGTTCGATGCTGGGTTTTTATCTGGTTCAAGTTTTCATGGGTCTTGCACAGGCTGTCACCATTGCTGTAAGTTCATATAAGCAAGTTCCCAGCCACTGGGAAAACTCTGATTCTTTATGTACTTTCAGGACCCCTTCCTCTTGTTATCTTTCTGCCCCTTCTCTTGCACTGCTCCAAAAGCCCTGGGTGGCAGAGGTTTAATATATGTGTCCTATTCAAGAATACATACATTGCTGTCTTATTTTCTACATTTTGGCCAGTTGTGGCTTTCTGTGGTAATCACCATCTGTTCTAAGAGGAAGCTTTGCTAGTGAGAGTTGAGAGATGCATTAATACTCTCGCTGCCTCTTGAGTTTGCATGAACTGTGAGCTTTAGGTGTAGGGGTTGCACTGTAGATGTGTCACTTAAGGCTGGATCACAGACACTTATTTTCTACATTTCACCAGTTGTGAAACTCTGTAACAGTCCCCATTTGTTGTAAAAAGAGGCTTATTTGATGAGTGGCGAGTGGCATACTTGTCTGTAAATCTAAAGATAAATATTTAGCATACAATAAGGAATTACATTTGTCTAGGAATGTGGCAGACCTAAGTTTTTCTGTAGGATCAGTGACCTCTCTAGATGTGTATTTGGCTATGTTTACAGTACCACACTTGAGTTACCTTCCATTGAACTGGATTTAAATCCAATTAAACAGTTGTTGATTGTTCTCAAGATAAAACTACCATTGCATGTAATTAAAGATTCTTTTCTTAAACAGATGTTTTTCTGAGTGTTCAGAATCCTACTAACATTACTTTACATTTATTTTATAGATTCCACGCTTTGCTATTTTCTTTCTTTCATTTTTGATACTTGAAAAAGTGAGATTAAAACAGTCTCTGTTTCTCAATAAAAATGTGTGAAATGATTTTGAGTATGTTTATATTAATTTGCATAAGTCAATCTGACTTTTATAATCTGTACCTGGGAGACACTGGGATAAATGTACAGACAAGTGTTCAGTATACAAGAGTCATTTATCCATAGCATAAATTTTCAAGTGAAATTTCCATTTTTTAACTAAAATATTTGTTAATACTATAAAATACATGTGTGGCTATAACTCAAAATTTCACCACCATCTATAACCTTTAACTAAGCAAAAATTACACTGAGATACCTTGTTACTTTTGAAACAGAGTCAAATCTTCAAGATAGGAAAATCCACTCTGTTCCTAGTAGAAAGCCAGCCAAACATTGCACTGATGAGTTACAATACCAAAGTTATATGAAGTAACTTTTTTTGTTGTTGTTTTCTTTTTAATGACATCATCTGTGTTTCAGTTTAATGATTGGAAGACTTTAAGGAATAGAATGCATTATTTTCTTAATTCAATTCACCAGGAATAAATTACTTTTGTTCTTAATGTTTTTTTTCATTATCCTTAATATTAGCCCACATTACTCCAATTCATAGGATTGTGAATTTTGCCTGTTTTGTGTGATTGTTAGTCCAGTTTTGGAGCTTTACAGGTATTTTAACTAACCAAAATTAGAACTTAATCGATATTTGGAAACCTCTATTTTAACTGGTTTTTGACACTAGCATATTTAATTAAAATCTTTTAAAATTATAAAAGGATAATTTCTTTACTGATTATTATATAATTTCTTATAAAATGAATCAGTTTAAGAGGGAGCTAGCAAGCTACTTTTAAAAAAATGTTATTTAAATAGTTTATCTCAGTTATTCTGTATCTATGAAGTCATTCAATATTTACTTTTTAAAGAATGGTGAGCATGTGTGATTCAACATATCTAGATATAGATCTAGATTAGAATATAAATTCCATTTTCAGGAGAATGAATGACTTTAATCTCTAGGTTGCAAACATCTTTTAAAATTCATCTTCTGAAACTGCCTTCATTCACTGTGCTGTAACACATTTTTCTTCTTCAAAGGAGTACCTGAATGTTGTTCTTTCATCCATTGAATGCATTTGATTCCATCACACAAGAACAACACTCTGCAATTCTTATTAAATGTCTGCCTACTGAGGTACATTTTTAAGGAAGCATTTTTTAAATTTAGCATCCTTGTAATAACCTTCTACACTGTCAAATACTTTGAAATGCAAACAAAATTCTGGCTTCCTAGTAACAAGTTACGATTCAAAAAGTCTGGGCTTAGACAATATCCTAGTACAGACATAGTGAAGTCTGTAAGAAACTCTAACCCTGCCTGAGGAACTGTGGGCAATTGATGGCTGCTCAGAAGGGGTCATCCAGTCTCTTTTAAGGATGAATAAACCTAAACTGAAAGTCAATTTGAGACGCAAATCTGACTCAGTAAACCTTTATATACAATATGTAATATAAATATACAGTATATAGTATGTTGTCATATGTACTATCATAATATATAATATATATTAGCATTCAGGAAATTGTGCAGGAGTACTAAGAAGGGTGCAGGGAGGGGAGGGTATCTAAATACAACCAAAATATAATTTATGAAATTTGCAAAAATTTAAAGAAGAAAAATATTTTAATATATTTCTACTGAAAAGGAACTTCAAGCTTAAAGAATTTTCAAAACATTCTAGGCATGTCTTCTATTTCTGCATATACAAAACATGATTGTTTTCCTTAGTTTTCTGTAACATGTTTATTAGTACTATTATCACCATTAGCTTTGCTGTTTTTTTGACAACTTTTGCTATGAAATCCAGACTGGCCCTTGAATTCACACTGTGCAGTCACAGATGTGCCTGAACTCACTGTGATTTTCCTGTATCAGTTTCCTGAAAGCTGGTATTATAGACATAAAATCCAATGTTAACTTTGATAAGGCAATTTCAGATTGCCTTTTAAAGTTGTATAATCTTTAAAGATATGTGTTAGACTGAATATAAGAAATTAATTTTCAGCAAATTTTCTAGTTTCCATTACATAGTATATGTAACAACCACATGTAAATTGTTGAGCATCTACCCAAATAAGAAATATAATAAAATTATTAGGTTAGTGAATTTAAAATTAAATGATTAATTTGTTTTAGAGTTTAAGCAATGGCATTGAAGTCTGTAGTTTAATAAAAATCTCAAGGAATTTTGATGCCTCTGTGTTTAAAAATAGTTGCTTTTCAAATTCTAACCTTCAATTCATAGAAAAAACTATAACAAAATAACAGACAATATAAAAATGTCCTGTTATTTAGTTTTTTCAAATAACGGCTATGCCACTCTTCCTGGATGTACCTAAGCCATTTCGACACAACATTTCCAGAATGTGTTCCCAGTGTTCTTTGCCTCTTTTTCTTACATCTTTTGCTAGCATCTTACGCTCCCTGTCCTCTTTTCTTTCCTCCACCCTACAGCTATTACTCCATTACAACTATCAACCTCATCACCTCTCCCCCAGGCTACCGCTTTAAACTTTGATAGACCTTTGCCTTCTGTTCCAATTCAGATGGCACAATAGTTCCAGATTAGTTTTCTTTCAGCAACCAAAATCTTGTTACAATTTGCATGAAATCTTCCAAAGAGTCTTCATTACATCCCAAATGAAATTACCTTACTTTTTAAATTTGAAGACTAAACTTGTGTGTCTCCAAGCTGACTTTTCCAATTTTATTTAATCTTATTTCTTGCTACAAAGCTCTCTGTTTTATTTTACTTCCAACTACAAACTAAACTGCTCACCATACACTCCCTGAGTTACTCCACGGATCGATTTTACTTTTATGGAGTCCCAGAGTCAAAACATTTCCTAATTTACACAGTTAGGGGCAAATATTCTAAAACCAAATTAACTTTTGTTAACCTTTTTATTTTAAGGTTATGTTAAAGAACTACTTACATGTAAGCCTGTTTCTCTTTTCTGGAGTGTGTGTTCTAAGTGGGTGGCATTTTTCAACCACCTATTACCTCAT
Organism: Nannospalax galili; assembly: GCF_000622305.1. Classification (NCBI taxonomy): domain Eukaryota; kingdom Metazoa; phylum Chordata; class Mammalia; order Rodentia; family Spalacidae; genus Nannospalax; species Nannospalax galili. Next base: position 4,114,175 of record NW_008348789.1, read on the forward strand.
TGCCAATTCAAATGTACCTAGTTAGTAGCTATTGACATTTATCACAAAGCAAGATCCAAATTTGCTGTTTCAGTTTGCTTCTATTGAGACAGTGTTTACAGTGAGTACATACATATAACTTTAAAAAGTAGAATGTTTGACAGTTTTTCACTGAATTTAGTATTTTAAAAACATTGATGTAAGCGCCTGAAAGAAAATACTATCACTCTTGAGTCCAGCCTTGACATACAAAAGAAAAATGAGGAAGAACCCAATAGTCTGCCTTTGGAAGGTCTCGTCAAGAAATCCCAATGGACTCTGATATGAACATTTGAAATTTGCCCTCTTCTGACTTTTTTCTTATTCCCTGTCTAGAATGTGTAATGCTAACTACTCTTGTCTTCCCCTTCACATCCTCTATTCACCAGTCAAGGACTTTCTTTTCTCCCTACAGATAAGAGTTCTGCAATTTGGGAGTCTTTTAGATAGACCCACTAAAGGGGCACCCAAATTGCCTCACTCTGTCCTTGTCCAGCATGTAAGAAGCCAGAGCAGCTTGCCTCCCTATTCCCTATCTGCAAGTTGGGTAACCTCTTCAGAGGGTTGTGTGGTATGAGTAGAGGTAGGAATTGGCTAGGCAGTTAGGGTAAAAAAGACCCCAAAGAAAAATCGTCCGTTTCTTGGCTAAAAGTCAAAATGTCCTTGGGCCTCTTAAAAACATATTCTGTTCCTAAGGCCAAAACTTGAAAGTATTTGGGAGCTCTTATCTAATCCTTAAAAGATTTTAAGATTACCTCTTCAGAAGGGGGAATGTTAGAGTAGAAAAATCCCCACCCGCCCCCAAAAGAAAAAGAAACAGTACAGGGAGTTATCAGAAAAAAAAAAAAAAAGTGATGGGGGGATATGGGAGGAGTTGGAGAGGAGGGAGTGGGCATGGATTTGATCAAAACACTTTGTACGCATGTATGAAATTCTCAAAAAAATCAAGGTTCTGTGTCTAATTCTCAGCACTGCAAAAAATATGTATTTAAATATATTACATATAGCATTGTATGTAATATAGAATATTATATGCAATGTTAGTTCTTAATGTAGTTATTTCCAAAGTCTTTTTTTAAAACTGAGTCTTACGTGGCACAGGCTGGCCTCAAATTTTCTATGTTAGCAAGGATGACTTTGAACTTCTGATCCTCCTGTGTCTACTTCCTAAAGTGTTTGGAGTTGTAGGTATGCACCACCATGCCCAGTTTTATGCAGCACTGGTGATCAAACCCAGGGCTTCATGCATGCTAGTCAAGCACTCTACCAACTGAGCTACAGCCCCAGGCCTCATAAAGTCTCTATCTTTTATGTTTCTCTAAAATCCCGAACAAGTTTCATTTTGTAATCTTAAACATTGTGAAACATGAAGGGAAGTTACTTTTTCCTTCTTGGTTTTTGAAGAGAAATACCACAGAGGAAAGACCAGTGGAATATTAGCATGAAAAGGGAATCTTGAAAACAAGCTGAGTTAAAAAGTCAGTGACTACCAGGCATGGTGGTGCATGCCTTTAATACAGGTGCTTGGGAGGCAGAGGCAGGTGGATCTCTGTGAGTTTGAGGCCAGCCTGGTCTACATGGTGAGTTCCAGGCCAGCTGGGACTACAGGGAGACCCTGTCTCAAAAAGACCAAAAAAA
>NW_008348789.1:4115907-4116728 GCF_000622305.1 Nannospalax galili
AATACGGGAAGAAACATATTAGTTTGCTTAGAGCTGAGAGAATTTTGAGGAAAGGAAGAAGACTCTAGAATTTCATTCAGGAATGATGAAAATATCTAAAATTGTGGTTGTAGTTTCTCAATTTTGTAACTATACTAAAAAACACTGAATTATATACTTTCCAAATAATTGATGTAAAACAATTGTCCAACATTTTTAGATCATTAAATATATTACACAGTTACATGGAAATTTTGCTATTTTTGAAAATACATAGAGATGGACCAGGAAAAAAAAAAGAAATTTTAAACACATCTTATCGCCAATTTGCATTACCAATTAGAAAGTATTTTAAAAATTCACTTTCCTTAACACAAATTTTAGATATCGATATAACATTTTTATCATTTTATATAAATCTCTTAGGCAAGCATAATAGTTAATTTGTAAAATAATTATCAAATATAAGTATAGATCATGAAATATACCATTGTCACATTCTTTATTCATCAAGAAATATCCTAACAATAACTAAGATTGTGTCCATACATGAAGGTATATTTAATAATTAAAATTCTTAATTATTCTTCACCAACTGGATACATCTGAAAATCATTGTTTACCCATATATTATGTTTTATTTCAATTTTTTTTCTTTTTAAATTTTATTTATTATTTATTCTTTTTTTTTTTATTTTACGTGTGTGCGTGTATTGCCTGCATGTAGGTAAGTGCACCCATGTTGTGCAATGCCTGCAGAGGACAGAAGAGGCTATTGGATCCCTTGGAACTGGAGTTATGGACAGTTGTTAGCTGCCATGTGGGTGCTGGGATTCGAACCT
>NW_008348789.1:4118040-4140863 GCF_000622305.1 Nannospalax galili
TCACCCAACTCCTGAGCTCCTCGGCATTATTTTAAATTTTTTAAATTTATTTACTATTAATATTTGTTTGCATAATATGAGTTGGTTTTCTTCTTCCCCCTTTATGTGGGTTCAAAGGATTGACCTGAGCTTGTCAGGATTACATGGGAAGCACCTTTACCATCTTGAGTCATCTTGATGGCCCTCTTATCTTGCTTTTAATCCACTGTAAAAAAGTGACATTTACACTAATACATTATAATAAACATCGTTACATTACATTTGAAATATTTTAAAATTATAAATTAGTTGTTTCACATATATTAACACATAACAGATGTATTAACTTTAGCATCTAGTATTGAAATAATATGTGTTATTTCATATTGCTAAGTGGTGTTATTGTAGCTCTGTGTAGAGCATTTGCCTGCATTCCTGAGGCCCAGGTGTTGATACATAATGCTGGATGGAGAATGCCATTTGGTAAGAACTGTCACCTAGGAAATTCCACTTCTAAGTGTAGATATGTAGTAGAAATGTTTACAATTTACTGAACATTTATGGAATTACATTCGTAAATGGATTCTCATTTTTATTTGAAATTATTCTAGTTTTATCTGGAGGTGGTCTTTACTGAAAATTATTATCCCACTTCTTCTAAGTATGTAGTTTGAATTTTGGCAAACCAAGTAATGCGCTTCATCTTGACATATTCAAAGATACATGGCAATATGTTTTCTTGATAGTCATCCTGCTCTTAAACCGCCCTCTTCTTTACTCCCTGGTTCCCACTTTCTGGTCCACCTACTCCTCCAAATAGATTCCAATTCTGTTTCCATGCATGTGTGTTCCATAATCATATCATTTATTCACCTTCATTTAAGATTTCTTCTTCCCTTTGCACACACAGACACACTCACACTCACACATTTAAATCTATATTTGACATATGAGAGTATTTGTCTTTTGGAGTCTGGTTTATTTCACTTTACATATGGAAATCCAATTCATCTCATTCTCTGTATGATTTCATTTTTCTCTAAAATTGAATGTGTTCCGTATTTACTTTATCCATTCATTTGTTGATCGACAACTAGGGTGGTTCCATTTCCTAGTAATTGTGAATACTGAAGCCATAAACATGGATGTGTAGCTATCTCTGTGGGATATTGCCTTACAGTCCTTCAGGTCTATACACAGAAATCTGGCACAGTTACAAGTTAGTAAAAACAATAAACAAATAAATTACCATAGAAAATTTCAAACCCCAAACTCCAAGAATCAGTTAGTAGAAAACACAACTAGGTAAAAATTGAATAGTGTGAAGGAGCAAGAAAAGAAAATGTGCACTTTATTAAAATAACTTTTGTTCTGTATTTCTGCTGCAAATTAATAAAAATTCACAATTGAACTTGACTTATTTAAGGGGTTTTTTTTGTATCTAGTATTTATTCAGTTTTCTCGGTCCTTGGCGCTGCTATCTGGAAGCTGTGTAATGTTGATTAAGTAATTACCTGAAATTCTATTTACTTCAATTTCCTTTGTTTATGTGAATAAAATGAAAGGTTAACCTGGGTGGTGGTGGGGCGAGAAAGAGAAAGGAGAGAGACTGTACAAGTAAAAGAAACAAACAAACAAAAAAACCCCAAGCAAACATATACATTCCTGAATCAATATACAAAATTAGTGGAATACATGTAATGCACCACATCTTTTATTTTAAGCAGGAAGCCAGATCCGTTTTTATTGAAAGCAACATGGTGATACTTTATAGTAGGAGAGGCCACAGTGGGTGGAATGTCTGGAATAGCATCAGGTATGTATATTTTTAAAAATTAAATTGATGGGGATAAAGTTGCCACATTTGGCAGGGCTTTGAATGTTAAGCCATGGTGTGGACATCATCTGCAGCAGAGGAAGAAATTTTGTTTGGAGGGGGAAAGTGGCATAGTGACAGTGCTATTTCCTGAGAGCAATTTACATTTTCTTGGGTAAGAGTATCTGTGACCAAACGTTAGGGAACAGCAGCTTGAAAGTGACTCCATGAGTTTCCTTCATGCCCTGTTGAGTCTAAAAGATGGGCAAGGCACATTCAGAGAACGGCTTCTGATAAAGTTTGACACGCTATAGTCAGAAGGCTGGCCTGTAAATACATCTACTTCCTGATCCTGGAGGTAAATGCTATTTTGAAGCTCAAGACTCAATCAGTGTCCCTCATTTATAAACTACAGGAATTCACTAAATTTTTCTGAGCAAAAAAGTCTATTGGAAGAATGAGGAACAGATCACAGAATTAAAGAATCTCCCCCAATTTGTTCACAAGGCTTATTACACTTAAATAAATCTGTGTTCTTGTTCTGGCTTTTCAATTATTTATGAAGCTTGGATATATTATTGTTTCTTGGTTGCCTGGACTTTTAAATGGAAAAAAGTGGACTGGATGATAAATTCATTTTAAATTTGTTATTTTCAAATGGTTTCCAAACTGCATTCAGCAGCACTGGGAACAGCAAAGAAAATGGTGAGGACTGGGGAGAAAGTCAATGAGAGATTTATTTTGTTTGGTTGGTTCATGCTATAACACAGGAATCACTGAGAACCTCAGTGTGGAGCTCTGTCCTTACAAAAGTCAGCATTTCTATGTCATGCAGGTTCACACTGGGAATACTCTTCATAAAAATCTAAATTTCTGTCTAAGAACCAACATTCTGCAGACTATTTCACTTTGCTTTGGCCATTGTGACCTTTTGTGTTCCTGACCCTCTTTTGTATGAGGAAACTTCATTAGTAAAAATTGAGAGGTTCATTAGTGTCCTCTTTATCCCTCTTCTAGGTTCCCTAAGCCTTAGTTGTAGAGGTTGCAGTAATACTGCTAGGTGAGGAAAAGCTGATCTTCCTAAAGCAAGGGATTCTACATACTCTGACTAGACCTCAGCAAATGAACTTGTGCTGAGGAATATCTGGGGATACTAACTTGACGCAACAGACCTTAACGCAAATGAGAGAAGTATGAATCACAGTGGGGGACTATGGGAGTGTGCCAGTGGGGATGGGGGTATAAAGATGATTAAGATGAATGAGATGTTCAGTATGAAATACACACAAATTTAATAAAAACAAGTTTTAAAAAAATTTAATTTCTCAGTTATTTCCACTATAGCCAGACAAGAGGATTTTGCCTGTAGTCTGATCTTTTCTCTCCTTTCCCATTCACTACTTACCACTAGGAAGTTTAGGTGGCTGAGTCATCAAGGAACATCCTTGACATTGACCTCAGGCATCCACATGCAAAGCACATACACAATATGTGCCCACATACATGCAAACATGCACACACAGACAGATGCATGAAAACGGAAAAAGAAAAGAATGTGTTTAAGAAGATTTGCTTATAGCATAATGTTGCTGCGATTTTTATTAGGCTTATTTTTAAATTATGTTCAGCTATAAGAAAGAATAACTGGAATGAAAAACTGAAAGATTAGCCTCAGAGACACTTGGAAAGAGGTATTTCTAAGCACCGAGCAAGAACATACAATATTAAGGCAATGGAGGATGAGAGAAACCCACAGTTCAATCCTTGGACCCTAACATAGGCATAATAGAAGGCCCACAGAAGAGCAGTTGGAAGACAGACAGTTATTTAAAAAAAATAATAGATAGGAGCTGGAGAGATGGTTCAACAGTTAAGAGCACTGGCTGCTTTTGCAGAGGATTCAAGTTTGTTTCCTAGCACCCACATAGTGGCTAACAACTGTCCTAAGTCCAGTTCCAAGGTTCTGACACTTTCTTCTGGCCTCTGCAGGCATTGTCTGAGCATGGTGCGCTTAAATATATGCAGGCAAACACCCATACACATATGTAAAAATAATCCAGTAAATAAAAACAATAAAAGAAAAATTTCTTACTTTGATGAAAGATTCAGATCTGTCATCTGAAAGTCCTTCCTGAACTCTGAGAAGAATTAAAAACAAAACAAAACAACAGCAACAACAGCACACACACAAAAAAAGGAACTGACAAACAAACAAACAAAAAAACCGCAAAGGAACTACACCTTCAGTCTTTTCAAGCCCTTAGATGGAAAATATGGATAGAGCTCTCAGTAATTTTCAAATGTTAGGTTTTAAATATTTTAATTTAAAATATTTTAAAAATTCTTTATGTGTATGAATATACTGCCTGCATGTATGTAAGTGCACATGTGTTGATAATGCCTGAGGAAACCAGAAGAGGCATCAGATTTCCCTCAACTGGAGTTACAGATGGTTGTTAGCCACCATGTGTGAGCTCTGGGAATTGAACCCTGGTCCTCTGAAAGAGCAGTCAGTGCTCTTAACACTAAGCCATCTCTCTAGGCCCCAACTCCTTTAAGTTTTAATAAGTCACTAGACAACTATATGTAGATTTCTTGTAAGTTGTAGCAGCTAATTGTATTTCATTACTTTTAGTTTTGTTATTATTATTATTTTTTTTTTGGTCTTTTTGAGACAGGGTCTTCCTGTAGCCCCAGCTGGCCTGGAACTCACAGAAATCTACCTGTCTCTGCCTCCCAAGTCTTGGGATTCATGTTCAGCTCATTTAGCTTTTTAATTTTATTAAATTAATTTAATTAGATTAGCTTTTGATTGTGTCTCACTGTGTAGAACGGGTGGCATTAAGCACCTTTATTATGTCAGACTTAACAACTGCTAGCATTAAAAATGTGTAGCACCATATTCAGCTCAGTTTTAAAGTATTAGAAACAGATATAGATGTCAAATACAGACATAAACATCGTAGCCTTTTAAAGGCAAGAAGAGTTTCTGAAGAGGAGTGTTCATTCTTAAAAACACCAACATTGAGGAACAAAGAGGCAAATATTTTCATTCATTATGTATGCCCTTATTTGCCTCAGGCAGTCTAGATTTGGTGTCCTAATCACACCATTAGCTAAGACACTGCATGGACATTCTTACTGCATGGACATTCTTACATTTACTTTACTTAAAACTAGAAAAAGATGGAGGAAAGAAATCAGGGAAGGGAAGATCACATAAAATGAAGAACATGGCTTTGAGGCTTAGGCAGACAAGTACATACTCTAGCATGCATACCAGGCACTTGAGACTCCAATGACATGGCTATCTTCAGTAATAAAATTGTCCCAAATTTGACTCTACTGTTTTAAATCCCTAATTCAGGTTAATATACTTTAATCTTCATGAAAATGCCTGAACGTTAGAACTATAACTTTTTTTTTTCAGTGCAGATGAGAAAATTTCAGTCTAGGCAAACTGAGGCATTTTCAGTATCCCAGAGTTTGATAAAGAGGTAGAATGAAAGATGTGCTCAGATATAGAAAGAACAATTCAGGAAATGGGAAACCGACTCACATAGTGTGACATTCCTGACTCCCCCCACCCACCTCTTTTCTGGTTTTGTCACCTAAAAAATTGTGGTGAGTTCTCCAATGATGCCCTCAAAATGTGAGTATATTTCAAAATAGGCTCATTGCAGGTATAGTTAGCATAGTTTAAGAAGAGGTCATACTAGATTAGAGTCAGTCCTTCATCAAATATGACATGTCCTTATTTGAATAGGGAAGAGAAACAAGAAAGAATATCATGACAGAAATCGAGGCACTCAGCACTAAAATTGTCATTGAACAACAATAAAAACAGATATTGGTGTTGTGCATCTATAAGTTCAAGAGACCCAATGATGCCTGGCAGCAAACAGATTAGAGTAGTATGTCATTGCATGTCTCTGAATCTTTCTGAAGGAATAAACTCAATTAGCATTTTTGTTTTTGACATGGGTCCCCCTGAAAATATGAGAAAATAAATTTCTACTGTTAAAAAATACATCTTGAAGAACAGATTAAATAAGTTCCACAAACTTGGGGTATTTTCTTTTCCTTCATTTTTTAAACAAATGGTGTGTGTGTGTGTGTGTGTGTGTGTGTGTGTGTGTGTGTGTGCATGCGCGCACGCGTGCACCTGTGGAGGACAGAGGACAGTCTTGTGAGGTTGGTTCTCACCTTCCAGCTTTCCTTGAGTTCTGGAGTTAGAAATGAGATCACCAGAATGACACACTAAGTGCCTTTACCATCTGACTCATCCCACTGGTTCTGCAAAACTAGAATAATTTCTAATCAATTTTTTCAAGTTGTTCTATATGACATTTGGTCCTTAATTTGAATTATAATTTAATCATAACTTTTATTTAATAAATTAGTTGGCTATATACACAGTGGAAATTTAAGCCTGCAAGAAATGGCATAAGGCTTTAAAAGGTAAAATATTTATAGGAAATATAAATGCATTCATCATCTCATACCGGTGGATCTCATATATAGATTACACCAACCACAAATAATAAATTTTGGAAAGCTATTCCACCTGGTTTTGTTGTCATTAATCCACAAACAACACGGTATTAAAAATCCACATAGAATGTACATTTTATTAAGTTTTATAAGTGACCTAAAGCCAAGTCAAATCATATAGAGGGATGTTCCTACACATTTGCAAATCATGTGCCATTATATACAAGGAACCCAAGAAACTTTAGATTTTGGTATCCATGGGCTTCTAAGACCAATGCCCAGAGAACCCAGTGGATGATAACGTAAGTGTTAGAGGCAGCACATCTGTTTACAATCCAAATTCATCCACTGACAGATAGATTTAGATAGAAATGAAAGTGAGGAATTTGGAGGAAATTAGGTCTAGTTGCAGTCATGAGGAAGGAGACATCATGGTGACATTTTTGTCCTTACTAGAAAAGAGAATAAACCTGTTTACTGTGAAAGGGTACAAGGAGTTGCTTTTTGCAACTTAAAACTATCCTTACCACATAATAATCTGCCAGCACACCGATGTTTGAGATGTCTCAGCAATGTGAGAAATATACAGATCTTGTCTACATCACCCAGCCTATGGTACTCTGTAGTACCAACAAGTAAACAAAATGGTAAGAATGAGAAAGCAAACATCAACATTTCATGTAGTTTATCATTGAAGGATAAAATTAGGAAATTTGGGCTGTCTTGTTTGGCGAGCTATTGACATTTTCTGGCTAGAGGCATAATAAGACAAGATGTGTACTTCAGGAAGATGAATCTAACTGCCAAGAGTTATGGATTAGAAATAACCAGAGCCACCATGAATGCTTCAAATGCTATTACCAACTCTGAGAGGCTGGAATATAATGAGAAGTATGAAGACTTCACCTAACATTCCAGAAGAATCATTTCATGGGTTTCAGGGGAAAACATTTCATATGCTACAATTCAGAATTGCATATTATGGAAACAGCAGACACAGATCATTTCATTTTTCAAAAGGGGCAAATGTGAACATAGTTAAAGGCATTATAATGCAATTTAGGATGACCAACGCATTTTATTTATTTTGCATTTCATTTTTGTTTTATTAAGTGTGCACTGCTAGTGATGTACATAGATGAAGGTGTTTCAGAGGTTGCTGGATTCTTGGCACAGTTTTAAAAGAAACAAAAATTACAGTGGTAGATCTCCGATATTTTGTGTAGACTCATAAGAGCTTTCAGGTATTTTCATTTTAATGAGTAAATAATTCAGTAAAATGCACAGACTATCATAGACAATTTCTACCTTTGTTAATATTTAATTCAGTATTTATTTAACTTTATTTTTCATGTATATTTTTTGTTGAATTTTTGTGCATTTCATACATCTTTATTATTTCTATACCCCCTCCTCCATCTGCACCTCCCTGTAACCCCCCCCAACACACTGGATTTCATGCATTCTGTCATACATGTTGTTAAGGTCTATCAAGTCAACTTAATGTACTCAGATATACCTCAGTACGTTCATCCACTGGTGTTTAGTCATCCTATCTAGGGTCTCTCCCTTAAAGAAGATGATTTCTCTTTCACCCAGCAGTAATCAGCTGCTAATAGTTCTTCAGCTAAGGTCGGGGCCTGCTGCCCATTTCCACAGTTCTAGGATGGGACTTTATCTGATTGTGTTTGCATGGGTCTTGTGCATACTGACAATATTGTTGTAAGTTTATAAGAGCAACGTCCCAGGAGCCATTAAGATGCTCTTTCCCTACAGTCATGTACTTCCTCCCTTGACTCTTAAACTATTTTCACCCCTTCTTCACCAATGATCCCTGAACGCTGGGCGTGTGAAATTTAATATAGGAGTCCTGTCCAGTGACTCACAATCTGCAGTTTCTTATTCTCTACACTTTATTCATTTGTGGCCTTTTGTGTTCATCACCCTCTGTGTCATGAGGGAGTTTTGCTGATGATAGTTGAGAGATGTATTAGTATTCTCTCTATACCTCATTCTACTATGTTCTGTTAACCTTAGATATAGAAGTTCCATTGTAGAGATGTCACTTAGGATTGGACATCTCACAGATACTTATTCTCTGTGTGTGACCTGTTGTAGAAATCTGAATAGTCTCTGTAAGTTGCAAATGAAACTTCTTTGATAAATGGTGAATGGCATACTTATTTGTAAATATAAGAATCCACCAGGGTAAATACATTAGTTCAAAAGCTTACTGAAAAATTACATCTACAGTATCTGTACATAAGTGCATGTGCAGATGCATGTTATATAGCTGAAGGCCATATAACAAGAAATAGTGCCAGACAGGAGAAATGTCCCTTTCAGTTGTTTGTTGATCAGGGTAGTCCAAGAGACTCCCAAAATTACATAGAGTATTCCCGCAGCCCTTGATTGTCTCCCAGAACTTGAATGTAAGACCTTATTGGTAAAGACAGGACATACTTTGGGCAAAGGACTTGGAGCACCAGAGCTGGAACTGACATGGAAGCCATGAATACTAGCTCTCATAGTTTTGGAGGACACCCTATAAGCCACTAAGGCAAAAAAAAAAATCAATCAATTGTCCAACCCCAGCTTTAAAACATGACAACAATGACCTACACAGCAAACTATATTGGGGTAGCAGTGGCAGTTTTATGTTGGGGGTAATCAAAACCTACCTAACTAGACTTAAAGCCCACTCAATGGGAGGGAACTCATGGGTGATACTGTAAACATAGTCAAATAAACATGGCTGGAGTGATCATAGATCACAGAGAAAACCCTAAAATAATGTAATTTGTTACTATATGCTAAATATGGATCTTTATATTTACAGACAAGTATTTTCTTAAGTTATAAAAATATATGATAGAGTCAAATGTTCTTAAAGAATGATCCTCAGAAAGAACAACTCTTGCCTAATTTTCCATGTTTTAAATGTTTTGTCTATTTTATTGCTGTTTTCATATTTCTGGTAACCTATTGTATGACAAGGAGAATAAGTTAATTTCTAAAGTTCATTTAAGGCATGATGACTGAACTCATATAAAGAAATGCTATTAACATACCCACTTAACAGGGGAGGAAAATTAAGACAGTAGAAGCGAAACTAATATTCAATGCTGCAGCATTACTAGGTGGAGCTCACAGATTGGAGCGTAGCATCACTATACATAGTAGTCACAGTTAAAGTACATGCTGTGAGGCTGGAGTGATGATTCAGTGGTTTAACAGCATTGTCTGCTTCAGCAGAAGACCGGGATTCAGTTCCTAGCATCCACATGGCAGCTAACAACTATCCGTTGCTCCATTTCTAAGGGATATGATATCTTCATGGCCCTTTGGGCACTGCATGCATGGGTACACTTACTTTTATGCAGGCAAAACACACATGAAATAAGAAGGTGTTTTACAGGGATGAGGATTACACATAAAATTAGACAGTGTCTTACAGTTATGGGACTCTTGGTGGGCCTAGTGAATGGACCTACACTGAAGGAGTTTGGGAGTAAAAAACAGACTCTACAGGTCATGATCTCTCTCTCTCTCTCTCTCTCTCTCATATCTATCTATCATCTATACCTATCATTTATCTGTATTCTGGAGCAAACCAGTAAGCAGTTTTTTCTGTGGTCTTTGCTTCAGTTCTTGCATCTAGGTTCCTGACCTGAGTCCCTGCCTAACTTTCTTCAAAGATGTACTGTCCCTTGGAAGTGTAAGATGCAATAAACCATCTCCTCCTCCTCCCCCCAAAATAAATACATTTTAAAAATAAAAGTATGCTGAATTATTTTCATTTTTCTAATGATTATTTTACATTATTTCAACATAATGTTCACTTTTAACTCAGTCTAGGTTTGCTCTCTTGATCCTCCTACTTCAAACTCCAGAATATTACAGGTATGTACCTGTTGGGAGCTTTCCTAGACTGCGGCAGCTTGCCTTGACTTAGGCATTTTAGAAAGAAGACTGAAGAAAGAAGACGGCCACTTTAAGAGCTTCCCAGCTGTCTGCTTCTGTGGTCAGAGTTGACCACATGTTTCACTGATTAACTGGCAGTCTTAGAAACATAACTAAAGAGGACTGTTTCAGTTTATAGGCACCGAAGTCTCTCAGCACTGATAGCTTGGTTTCTACGTTAGTTTACTGAAATATAGTAGTTGCTAAGAGTAATCATAAGCAGTACACATATCTTTGATACTGTAAACATTACGTAGCTGATTCTTGGATACTGTAACTTCATGTGAGTTTCAGCTGGTGAGGTAATGTAGTAACTACTGCATCCTTGGTTATTCCCTGGTTACTTTCTGTTAGTTAATGTATCCTTAGTGATTCCTTGGTTACTCCTGATCTGATTCATATATAAGCTCTGTTTGATTCACAATAAACATGCATTGGCATCTAAACCTCTGCATCTCCAGTGTCTTAATTTATATCCGTAGGGGTCCCCAAGCCCACCAGGCTTGAACTGTTGTCACTGAATCGTGACATGTACCAACATTATGCCCAGCACCTAAATTAGGTCTTTAGATGAGATTTCCTAAAAATAGAGTCTTAAGTGGACTGAAATCACAGTGCTCTGAATATGGAAATAATACAGTGAAAACAGACTACTTTCCAGCATAAAATTTATATTTATGTAATATGTAAGTATTTTAAGTAGAAAAAAATTAAATTTCATATGACATAGGGTTAGTCTGAAGGACTTTAATCCTTCTATAGCTCTATCCTAAATTTAATAAATGTACAGATAAGAGTCATCTCATTTAGAATTATGTTGGTCTTTTACAGAGTGGTTTATTAAGCCTGATTCAGTAAAAGCAAACGAAATGATAACAGCAATGTGCAGAGGGACATACTGTTCCATGCATGTTACATTTCCCTGGAGATTTGACTGGGGTGGATTACCTTGCCTGCTTGCTTTAACCAGCTTTGACATGAGTGTGATAGACTGTTGCATTGCTATATTTATCGCAGAGCTGAATGAATTTCACTGAACTGTAAAGTAATTCTAAATATGTTTTGTATAAAACTTTGCTAAATTTTGAAACACATTAACATCATTGGGAATAAAAATAAAAATTGCCCAAAACATAAATGAGTGCTGTCTGAGATATATTGACTGACTGACAACATGTGCTTTTCAACATGGGGTTATGCTATTGTTTTTGGTCTACATGGGAAATATTTTAATTTTAACAGGGTCAAATCATTTGCTTAGAAATGATGTATTGAGTATAGATTAATGGATAATGGAGTATGTTTCACTGCTGTTAAATAGAAAAGTGATCATTTAATTTTCAAATAAATTCTCTTTGAGCTTCCAGATATTTCAGAAAGCTATGATATGCCTAAGTTTACTCACAGTGAACTGAGTTATTGTCACAAGAATTATTTTATCATATGAATTTCTAGCTAAACCTACAATCTGGGAAATCTACAATCATAATCTACTTTATATTATTTGGTTAGACTTACTGCAGAAACACGTAAGGCATTGAAGAGGAAATGGTTTGCCATTGAACATGTTCATCTTTCCCTTATACAATATCCTCTATATTTTCTATAGAAGCCAGTTTGATAAAAATCTCTTTCAGCTATAGTGTGTTTCACAGAACGATCCTGCATATCTTCCTTTGAATTGTTCAAAGGTTAATTCAAAGTTAGGCTCCATAGTATCGTTAAGATGTCTAAACATTTTTTCATCATCCCTCAAATTTTGAAGATTCTGATGCCTTCCTTAGGGGGCAAACATCATTTTTCCATGCACATGATAGATTTCAAACTGCTCATAACAAAAACATCCTTGTTGTGTTTATCTTGCATTATACTTGAAAGGTTCACTTTTTTTTTTATCTTTTTGAAGTAGGGTCTACCTGTAGCCCCAGCTGCCCTGGAACTCACTAGACATATGCCAGGCTGGCCTTGAACTCACAGACGTCCGCCTGCCTCTGCCTCCCAAGTGCTGGGACTACAGGCATGCGACACCAAGCCCGGCTATTTTAATGTGTCACATTAGCTATAGTTCACAGCTTTGTTTATTCTACAAATATTCATGATAAATATTCTACTTTTAGAAGAAGACATTAAGAAAAACAAAACAACTAAGGAAAAGAAAAGAGTTCTGTGAATCAATGATAAACATCCCTTCCATTTTTAAGAAACTGTCACATAATATCACCTGAAAGTATTCCTCTGTAAAATTTAAATACACTGAATAACATTTGTCAAACAAAGTTTTCATATAGAGAGCTGAGCTTCTGAGAATAATGTAGAAATAATTGTGGATCAAAATGTAGAAGTGACTAAAAATTAAAATAGAGACAACACTTTAACAATTATTTTGCTTGAGGGATGGCCACATGTCCCATTGCTTTTTAGTAATCAAGTGGTATGTGTTATAACAGCAATGTGTCAATTCACGTCACACTTTCAGTCTTGCAGCCGGGTCTAAATTGGTACCTTATCAAAAGGAGACATGAACAGGTAAAAAATAATTAATAGACTACTGACAAATGAAAACTCGCTCTAGAGAAAATAATTACAGAGGCAAAGGATGACAAGAAGCGTCGCTGGACATTTCTCTTTGGATTTCAGAACAACAAAATTCACTGCCAAAATATGTTTAATCTTCTTCCACAGCACACAATAAGAGTCGAAGTGCTCAGGAGCACATTAGAAGTGATGGATCAGTTACAGGCTGAAGTTTAGAGGGTGAAAGGGTAACTTTCATGCCTTCTGCACCCTTCTTAGTCCTGGATGTTCTTGTGACAAAGTGTCCTTGCTCCTGTGTCTTGTGACAACCTCCAGGAATTTAAGACATCCATTTAGATTATTTTTTGTACTCCTGTGGACAGTCTTCATTTGAGATCTTTTGCATTTGAGTCTATTTGTTCTCCATAATTGCACATACCATCATTGAACCATTTAAAACTGCTGATGTTTAATTATTTTGACATATAAAAATGAAAATTTAATATGGTTTAATGTTATGGCTACTAGAAATGTGAAGTTAACTTTTTTAAAAGGAAAATGTGATTTCAAAAATAAATATACTCTGTTATTTCATGGTTATAATAATGATATAGAATGTTTCATTTCCTATTAAATTTAACTCTAGAAGTAAATTTCCTCATTCTCTCAAGATTTTATGTGTTTCTAAATTAGTATCAGTTCCTTCTTTTCTTGTTGCTTTTTAATTCAGAACTTGTTTCCTCTTGTAATTCTATTGCGTATGAATTCAAACCAAGAGAGAAGTAAACAATGGTTCACTCCACACTTAGCCAGCTTTTTGGCAGACAAGTTCATTAGCTTCATCATTTTATCAAATACATTCACCATCCTTATATATGCCTTTTAATTTCATGTATAATAATATGCTTTCCCCTCTTCTTGTTAGATATTTTAAGGCCAACAAGATTGGTCAGCCAGTAAAATGCGTGCTGTAAAGACCACAGGAATCCCCAGAACCCACATGGTAGGAGAGAATTTACTCCTACAAATTGTCCTCTGATCTCTACACCCACATAGACACACATAGAAATGTTAAAAAAATCCTAAACTAGATTTACTTTAATAGTCAATGTGACATGATTTCTACCCTATACAGTCCTGGTATTATTCATCTGATGTTTTCTTTTGTGTTAAAACTTTATTCATATCATTAAATACTCATTCATTATCTTTCAGCAACCATTTACGTGTAAAGATTGGATGAGTTTTATTTTCCTAGTCAATTATTAGAGAATTTAGATTTGTTTGTCTAATTTTTACTAAATATCTGTTGATGCCTCATCTGTTCTCTTTGTCCATGCCCAGTTTAAGAACCACGTTTCTAGACTGGTCCTTTCTCCCCTTGAGCTCATTTTAAAGTTGCCATGATCGGACTGACTGTTGAATGTCATGCCATAGAATGTAGGTTATGTTTATTCCATAGAATTTAGTAGTTCTGTGTTTCTAAAACTTATTTGATATAATAAATATAGCCAAAAACCCATTTCTTTTACTTCCTTTATTTTTCAAGTCATAATTTTGATTCCAAGGAAATTTGACAATTGAACTTGGGCCTCTTCTGTTGCAGTGTTATTTCTACAATAAATAAAACAATTATTTTTCCAACAGAAAATTGCAACCTCTGACACAAAACTTAACTGAATTGCTTCTCAACATATGAAAATTCTTAATTCTTCTTAAAAAAATCTTTGTTTGAAAGGACATTAGCTATGGCCTCTTTTTACTCTTTTTTGTTAATTACTCTCAAAGGAAAATGGTACAATTATAAGCCAGTACAAAGTGTCTACATTCAATTCGTCTTGTGATTTCCTTTATATTCTTTTCATAAACTTGAATAAAATAAAAATTCTCTAAAACTTATTTTGCTAATCTTGCTGACCAGAAAGAAAATCTTACCAAAGGGAGACATCTAGATATTGCCCACAGATTGACTATGCAGTCATGATCACCGTTAATCGGCCTCCTTTGTAGGAAGACATTCATAAAATGGCTGAACAGGCCTAGCTTATGAAGAATATTTTATGAAATGAGTGTGCCAAACTAAACCATTTTTCCTTTTATGATGCCAATTTTATATCCATCCACACCATCTGCTCCTCCTGAAAATGGAAAATTAGCTTCACGTTGACCTGGCATCAGTTAGCCCCATTATCTCCTACTGGGTCATTAAAATAAATGTTGGTGTTTCATTATTAAAATATAACACTGGTATTTTGTTACATAAAACAAAATAAATGTGATCACAAAATCATCGTGACCATGTCTTCTCTTTTTTCAACATGTGATGTCATTAACTTGTTTAACTTCACTGTCGTATTTGAAAGCTGCTTCACTGACAACACTGCACGTCTCTTACTGTTCCCTGAAAATTATGGATTCAGTTTCATCAAATCATATTCATCAAAAAATCAACAAAGTTTCTTAGGTATTATTTAAGTAAAAGTCTAGTTGTAAAGCAATATTTTAAAAAATAATTTGTGTTTTAAAAATAAAGTAGCATATATTTGTTTTTAAAAATAATATCAGATAAATGGGTGGGTAGGTGATTATGTAATTAAAAAATAGCAAGTTTGTATAATTTTAAGTCTCAGTAGAATTCCAAATGGGCACTTGACAGAAATGACCAGAGAACGAATTTCTATGTAAAAATAAGTAACAAATGTACTTTAATATTATAAAAATAACTTGATTTTTAAACAGATCTACTTTTTTATAAAGTCAGCTTAACAAAATCAACCAAAGGGGAAGAACAGATTGGAACAAAATATCTAACAATTGTGAATGAATTTCATTAATTTCATTTTCAGCTTCATCTGATCTCTTAAAGCCAAATTAAAAAAAATAGTCATGTTAGAATGAAGAAATCTATAGCTCAAATATTATGTAAACATAGACATTGCTGTGAAAATATAAATAAAATTTTGCACACACAATAGCATCATTGGCACTTTAAATATTGTATTTTATTATTTTCATTTTTATTTTATGTGTATGAGCGTATTGCCCGTATGCATGTAAGGGCACCTTTGTCATGCAATGCCCATGGAAGACAGAAGAGGATGTTTGATCCTCTGGAAATGGAATGAAGGATGGTTATTAGTCACAGAGTGGGTGCTGGGAATTGAAACTGAGTCCTCTGCAAGAGCAGCCAGAGCTCTTAACTGTTGAGCCTTTTCTCCAGGCCCCCAATACTGGCACTTTAATAAGTATTCATAAAATACTAATTTTGACTGTGACTAGTGATAGTTATGTATATAGAGATTAGAAATGCATGTGAAAACGTCTCAATGTCAATTGCTTTGGAAGGAATTCTTATGTATGAAAAAAAAAAAAACAAAAACAAGTATCTTCTTGAAGTCCCTCAAGTTAAGGTAAAGAATAAGAACAAATCATTCTGGAAGAACGCAAAGGAAAATAGCTTTAGATACTTAAGTGACAATAGAATTTATTCTCATAATTGTTTTAAGAGCTTTTGTATAATCCTCATCGCTATTATGAGATATAAAATGTATTTAACAAATCTGTTAAAACTGTAACTTTAATTGTAAAAAAAATTTAAAAAAATACTAATTTTAATGACCCTCAAATAAGAGATGTAAAATAGTTCAGAAGATATGTGCTTTTATTACACATTAAATGTCAATAAATATTTGCTATATATGTGGAGAATTAAAAATAAAACTTCCAACCACATAAAGGTATTGATAAAATTTACGTGATATGTATATTGAATTTGCAGTATCTGGGAAGATGAAAAATATGGGAGTTCTTAAGAGTTTCATGTGTTGGAATGAGATTCATGCTGATAGCAGATGTTTAATCAACAAGCAGAAAGAACAGGGACCTGTGTAGGCAATCATCATGCATGTCTACAAAATTGTTAGCATACATTTGCAAATAACCACTATCTCCAAAAAAGAGTAAAGATGATACTAATCTAGCTCTTAGGACATCCAGGCATACAATACTGCCTCTCAAGTGCACAGAAAGGAGAAGGCATGAGGGCGTGGCTCTCTACCAGGAATGAGGGGCAGTTAGACTATAATTCAGATTATGTTTTCAGGACAAGGACATTAAGATTTTAAGTCGAGCCGGTGTGGTGTCACACATCTTTAATTCCAGCTCTTGGAATGAATTCCAGACCATATCTCAAAGATTTAAAAAAAAAAAAAAAAAAAAAAAAAAGAGGAGTATTTGCAAAGAATAGCAGATGTTTGGAAAAGGTCCTGCTCTGATTCATTCCATTCCAGTGTTAATGATTCATCCATGAATAATTCCATGAATAAATCTTTAAGGTGATACTTTCTCTCCTGCCCTCTTTTGTAAGGTCTCTATCACAATATCCACATTCCCCTGAATTCAGTAATTGTATTCTCTACACACAAAGTGTGATATTCGTATTCAATATATTCTATTAGAAATGGTGAAGCAATTCAGAAAAGTGTGTTCCATTATTTTCTTTTCTTTCAATTTTATTTATTAATTTTTATAATTTTTTATTTAGCTTTTTAGACCCCCTCCCTCATCCATGCCACCCCCATTCCCCCACCAAACCCTCTGCACTCTGCCATACCTGTTGAGTCCTATTCATTCAGGTTTTTGTACCCAAGTGTCCTTCAGTGTAAATGCATCCACTGGAATCTAGTCAGCTCAACCAGTGGTCATATGTAAGTCATACTGTCCCTCACCCAGCAGCAATCAGCCTCAAATAGTTCTCAATTAAGTGCTGACCCGCCGCCTTTTTCTCACCTCCCCTTTGGGCCCTTGGTTTAATTGAGCTGATATGGGCCCCATGCTCAATGCAACCACTGCCACAGGCTCACTTGAACAAGCCTCCAGTGTTCTGGAGTCTTCCACCTCACTGTGTTCACGAACTAGCCCTGGCTCTTACAAGCTTCCTGCCTCCTCTTCCACAATGGTCCCTGAGCTGTGGGTGGGTGAGGTTCCATATAGGAGTCCCATCCAACACTCTACAGGCTTTTATTCTCCAAAACTTGGCCAGTGGTGGCCTTCTGTGTGCATCTCACTCTGATGTAAAACGAAGCCTCACTGGTGAGAACTGGGGAATGTATTAACCCTCTCTGTACCCCTTATTCCACCATATTCCGTGAGCCTTGGTTGTAGAGATTTGACTGCAGATTTCTCATGTAGTACTGGGCATTTCCTAGGCATATGTTCTCTGTGCCTGACAGTGCAACTCTGCAGTAGCCTCCATCTGTTATAAAAAAAGCTTCTCTGATGAGTGTTGTAGGGCATGCTTGTCACTTTGAGGTCTCTTCTTCTGGCACTGCTGTTCCATTATTTTCAACTGATGATTATTTTTTTAAAATGAGATAATAACCTCCCATTTAAAACTATAATTTGCACTCTGTTTTTATTGCTTACAAATCACTAACCTAACGTTGGGTTTTTTAATGTATTTGTTTTGTCATGAATTTAATTTTTCTCTTCTGAAAGTTTGTATACAGAAGAATTATCTTGCTTGGGCTTTCCCATTCTAGCTAATCTGGTGTACGAATATTGGATACATTTTTTTCCTCTAAATATCAATATATTAAATATAATATTTTAAGAAGCAATTTCTTCATTCTATAAAGTACTTATTACAAAACCTGCCTTCATAAGGAGAAAGGTCTTCAAGACACATTGAAACTGAAAGACAATGTGTAATAGTTAAAACTTAAGGAGATTCCAAGTTGTAACCTTTCCTCTCCATTACCTCCTGTTTTCTTCATTGCATGTTTTCCAAGCTGTCATCATCTCTTGATGCTCCCACTCCGTTTCTAGTTTTACTTGTATATGGCAGAGTCAGTGGTATATTATTTCAAATGGAAACACTGTACAATTATGTCATTATTCATTTTCTCATTTTCACTATGATTTCTTGTCTACTTCAAGTCAAAGTTCTCCAGAATTTATTTTTCTCTAGTCTGGATTTTATTTTGCTATGTAATTATGTGTAAATTTGGTTAAGCATGTTCATGCAGTTATCACAAAGCTCATATTATGTAATATTAAGTGTCTGGTGAATATTGCCTGATGCTGCTTGTGCTAAGATTTACAACACAGGCTGTTTCTTTTCAGATATACACACAGAAATAATCACATGCCTTTATTCTTACACTTTTATGTCTGGAAACTCTAATTGCTTTCCTATGTAATCTTTCCATTACTTAGTATCTCTTTACATTATAGCTATGATTATTCATAATAGTATTCAAAAAATTTAAGATTAAGGTCAAGAATTCAGTTAAGGAGTATGATTTAATACTGCATTCTTTGTAGAATTCTTAGTATGAGGCTTTCTGGAACTTGCAGAGTATACAAATAATGAAAAGCAGCCAATGAAAGAGACTGTTAGCATGCTATTTTTGAGTGTGTGAGACTGTCGGGGAAAACCTGTTTGATAAGAAGCAGCACCATACAGAGACCTGAAAAAACACTCTTCCTGCTGCTAGTCTTCTAGATTAACTTGCATAAATTGCAAAGTCTTTGATGCATGCAAGATGTAAATTTATTTTTCCTGTGGGTTAAACATGTTCTACCTCATCCACATACCTGCCTTTTAACTTTGCTTACAGTTCATTGGATATAGATTAATATTCCAAATTAATAAGGTAATTCTCTAAATTTCTTTTGTGACTTCTTAATTTTGGTCAATGGTTAAAAGATAACTTTCTAATCAATAAAAAAATCAGTATTTCATTTTCTAATTGTACTATCTCTTTATATTTTAAGCCTTGTATATAGATTCACCAGTGATTTATTTTGTCTTATGCTATGAAATAACAATACATAATTAACTAGGTAGAAATATATTTGTTTCTATAGTATACTCTGAATAACCAAACCTTCAAATATTGACTTGCCTTTTCATCTCATCAAAAACTATATTACTAAAGGTGTGTGATTCTGTTCTGTTCTTCCCAACTAAAGGTTTAATTTCACATGTCAGAAGATATTTGAATACTATGAAATATTTTTAAAAGATTATTAATCCAGAGGAAAACAAATACACACACATATAAATAATTTGGGCAATAACTTTAGATTCAACCTAGGAAGATAAATTTGCTAAAAATTGCATTAATCAAAACACTTTGCTTAGGCATATTACTGTGTTGATAATTTCTGTCTTTATCCTAGCAACATTCCCATGGCCTTTAAAAGTACAAGCCCCAGCCAACACAGTGTGAACAATGTGTTGCATGTTTTTTTCTTAAGTAACATTTATTCATAAAACTTTTGTTCTGTTTCAGTAAGGCACTTTAGCATATGCTGGTTAAATTCTGTCTACTTGTTACATTCTAAATCTGTTTCATTCAGGTCCTTTGCTTTATGCCTTCAAGCTAAAAAAGGGTATTTAAAATTTTGAGAGAAATGATTCACACTCCCTTTGGCAGCTAACGTTACAGACTTTGCCTTTTGCTCACTCCTTGGAATTTGATGAACTAAAATCCTGAGAGAGACTTACCACATGCATCAACCAAATGATTTTAGTTCTCATATTGACAACACAATTGCTTGTGGTTTCTCAGAGAAAAGTCTCTCATTCCTGTTGCTAAATCCTATTCCTGATCCCATTACTTTTGGTCTTTTTCATAGACCAAAAGTAATGGGATCCTGTCTTAAGAATACTTTGCTTTTCCTTTTAACGTGATGCTGGACTGGTTTTCCCTACTGATGAAAATGAAAAGGTCAGTTATTATTGAGAGTTGTGAAGTATGACGCACACAGCTTATACCAGGCTTCTCTGCGCTACTCCATGCTGAATCCCATAAAGCACAATGAAGTTGAAAATGTCAAGTAACGTTAATTGTAAGTCCAAGTGAAACTGTCACATAGCTACAGATGTAACAAATCCCTCCAAAATTGGAGTGAAGTACAGAATACTTTGGTTAATGTTGCAAGCAAATTCATTTTGTTTCTATGTGTGTGTTTATGTGTGTGGTGCTGGTGCACTGTGTGTGTGTGTGTGGGGGGATGCATGTCCATGCAAATGTATGGAAGGCAGAAGAGACCTGCTCTGCCCCTCTCAATCACATTCCTTTGAAACAGAGTCTCACTAAAACTGGCACTGGGATTTTTCCTTATGCTTGTGTAACAATGTTTCTAACCACTGAGAAATCTCCCTAGTTCACAAGGAAATCTTTTTTAAAAATACTGAATACTTGCTTTGAAAAGAAATTGCAATAAGTTCTGCAAATAATACAGGAAAAGCAATTACTATAAAACTAAGATTTAGGTAGGGCCTGATGACACTTGCCTTCAATCCCTGTTTGGGAAGCAGAGGCAGGCAGATCTCAGTGAATTCAAGGCCAGCCTGATCTACATAGTGAGTTCTAGGCCAGCTGGGTCCACAGGGAGACTTTGTCTCAAAAAGACCCAAAACAAAAACAAATAAATAAAACAAAACAAAAACAACAAAAATTTCTAAGCTTTAGTAGATGGGATTATTTTCCTATACAGGTTAAGTATATCATCATATTTAATAACCACAGCATCTCTACATCTTGATCTCACATCTTGCTATGAGATTGAATTTAAGTTAATGAACACATATTAAAAAGAAAACCCTAATACATAGAGTGAGAGAAAAACTGGCAACATGAATTAAGATTTATTGATTCTAGAATCTTCTCTCTTCAAAATAGTGTTGTAAAATACTTCAGTCAGTGCTAGCATCAGTAGTTAAAATTCTAGTAAAGTATTTTGAAAGCTGAACTTGGGCAAGCTATGTTATAGTCTATAGACGCTGTTCATCATACACTTGTTAGGCAGTATATATAAGAATGAAAAAAAAATGAACATGTGGTCTGGAGATATGTCTCAGCAGATAAGAGCAGTGACTGGTTTTGCAGAGGACCTGGGTTCAATTCCTAGCACCCACATGGCAGTTAACTACAGTTACATGGGATCCAATGCCTTCTTCTGACCGCCTCAGGCATATCTTCAGGCATGCCTTCTTCTGACCGCCTCAGGAGGCAGAGGCAGGTAAGTCTCTGTGATATCAAGGCCTTTCCTGCTGTACACAGCGAGTTCTAGTTCTAGGACAGCTATGGCTACTGGCAGGCTCTTGGAATTGGAATCTATCAACAGTTATGGGTCCTTGGAAAGTAATTCAACAGAGGCAAATTTGGGAATATTAATTGGTATCTGCAAAAATGCAATGTGCACTTCTAGACTGAGGGCATTAGTGTTACAAGTTCGATAAATTTCAATTTGGCATGAAGAATCTTTTGCAAATTTAACTGTCCTGAGATCTATATTTTAAATTTTTCATGTGTGTTTGTTGTCTGATCTATGGACAGAAGCTAATATTAGCATGATTAAGGGATTAAGCTATCCCTTAATCTAACAATTTGACTGTTATATGCAAATGGAAATCTCTTAAGAATCCTTTTGTAAGAGGCATTGTTTTTGCCAATTTATCCCATTCATAATAAAATCATGCAGCCAAGACAACCTGGGCTATGAAACACTCTTGTAACAATCACGATGTAATTACCTTTGAGAATTCAACGTTCTTTTTTGTAACCCAGCTCTCCTTATAACCAGCTACATGAACTTGCTTTTGTACACAGACTGCAAGACATTTGTTCCAATATTTTTAAGGAAATTATGGGCCAAATGACAGTCAATGGTCATTTAAGACCAAGTTACTGTACAACTGTGTAATTTAAAAGTAATAAGAAAATACAAAATTATTTTACAGAAATCAGGGAAGTTATAGGTAGAAAAGAGTAAAATTAACTTTTGAAAATGTTGTCCAATGTCCATTTTATATTTATGGAATATGTATGTTAAGTTGTGGGGTCATTTTGTTATTTGAAATTTTATAATATTTTAAAAAATATTTTATTATTTTTATTATATATATGTGTATTGTCTGCATATATGTAATATGTAATGTGTTGTGCAATGCCTGTGGATGTCAGAAGAGGGCACCAGATCCCCTGGAACTGGAGTTATAGACAGTTGTTAGCCACCATGTGGGTGCTAGGAACTGAACCTGGGT
>NW_008348789.1:4140942-4152705 GCF_000622305.1 Nannospalax galili
AAAATGTTGTCCAATGTCCATTTTATATTTATGGAATATGTATGTTAAGTTGTGGGGTCATTTTGTTATTTGAAATTTTATAATATTTTAAAAAATATTTTATTATTTTTATTATATATATATGTGTATTGTCTGCATATATGTAAGTGCACCCATACAGTGCAATGCCCATGTAGATCAGAAGGGGGCATTGGATGCTTTGGAACTGAAGTTATGGATGATTGTTAACCCCCATGTGGACCCATTTTTTCATGAGTACTTTCTTTCTTGACTCTTGCATATTCTGGATATCAACCCTATGACCGAGGAACAGCTGGTGAATATTTCCTCCCACTGTGAAGGTCTCCTCTTTACTGACTCGCCATTTCCCTTGCTGTACAGAAACATTTTTAGTTTAGTGATGTCCTAATTTTATTTGTTGAACTAAATTGTTGACTCACTGAGATCTAATTTATTTTCTGCACCTATATTTTGTTGGTACTGCCTAGGTTT
Organism: Nannospalax galili; assembly: GCF_000622305.1. Classification (NCBI taxonomy): domain Eukaryota; kingdom Metazoa; phylum Chordata; class Mammalia; order Rodentia; family Spalacidae; genus Nannospalax; species Nannospalax galili. Next base: position 4,141,435 of record NW_008348789.1, read on the forward strand.
TTTTCCTACAGTTTCAAGTTTCACATTGAGGTCTTTGATCCATTAGTAGGTGACTTGTGTGCAGGGTGATAGATATGGGTCTTATTTAATTTTTGTACATTTAGAGGTCCAATTTTGCCAGAACTATTTGTGAAAATGCTTTCTTTCCTCTAATTTGTGTTTTTGGCACCTTTATCAAATATTAGGTGACTGAAATTACGTGCTCACATGCTTGGATCATCTACTTTGTTCTATTGATCTACATATGTGTTTTGTGTCAGTAACATGCTGTTTTTATGATTATGGCTTTGTAATATAATTTGGGAATTGGTATTTATAGATAAAGTTTGAGATAGAAGGTATCTACTTCAGTTCATCTCAATATTCTTAGTAAATAATGTAGGCTATAGGACAGGAATCATTAAAATACATTTGAAAGAGAAACAGCATATGTCAAGGTATTGATAATTAGCACAGAGAGAAAAACATGAATTTTGAATGTTAAACCATCTGCAGTTAGATGATTGGAAACGACAATGATGTGGAGACTTGTATTTGTAGAATGACATAGAGTTGGAGCTTTGCAGAGCTGGTTTCACTAAGGAAAAGGAATAGTCCAGGTGATCAAATGGTTTCAGGGATGAATATATATATTGAGGATGAATATATATCTATCCAATGGGTTATAACAATATCTGTAAGATTAAAGAATTACACTCAAAATCTGGGATGTTACACTTTAGAAAATTTAGAATGGATGAGTTAAAATAGTATGGTAGTGTTTAGATTTGGCATTCTGTTTTCCACCTTGAATTGGAGATGTGAAGGGCTGCAAAGCCGAGGAGTAAAGAAAGTGAAATGAAGTTGCTGTTGACTTATGTACAAAGAGGTGAGGTGACTATATCTTTGAGTGTCTGGGACAGGTCTTCTCTTTGTTTCCTTAACTAATAATAAAGATTCCTTTGTGCTCAAATGTGTTCCAGCCTGAACAGTATATTTTTGTTAAGCCTGTATGAATGATAGGTTAAATAAAATTACATAATAGCTTTGGAAAGTCTATCAGTGCCAATAAAATATGTTCAAAAGAATAGGTAGGGAAGCCGGGCATTATGGCACAACCTTTATTCCCAGCATTCAAGAGGCAGAGATAGGGTGATCTCTGTTGGATCAAGGCCAACCTGATTTACATACTGAAGTCAGGGCAGCTGGGACTATGGGAAGATTCTGTCTCAAAAAATCAAAACAAGCAAAGAAAAAATAAGAGGTAGACAGTTAAATACAGCTAAGAATAGAGAATCAAATGCTTCAAATTAACCAAACTCTTAGCCTTAGTCCTACAATGGAAACATTTCTCTGTATGTGACTTAAGTCATATCCTTCAGAAGTTCATCCTGAAGGTCTACTTGATGCAAAATGAAACAAAAAGTATTATTTACTTACTCAGTACTCCAAAACTTAGAAACTAACAGATATTGTGACTACTGTGGTCCTCTTTCTCTAAACTCAGCAACTTCGTTTTCGTAATTTTTATTTCAAATATTTTAACCTCCTCGGTGCTTATTGTCCTGTGATACTGAGAATTCAACCCAACACCTTGAACATAAGGAAGAGCTCTAGGACAGAGCTGTATCTCTAGCCTCTTCATTGCTTTTATAATTTAAATCAATTTTAAATTAAAATTTCAAGTTAGCATACAAATTAATGGGTATGAGTATGTTATCTTCATAGATCATGATTTGTACTTATTCTTCTTCCTTCCCTAATTCCTCATTATTCCTCAATTCGTGTCTCCTTCCTCACGCCAATTTGCCATTCCTTATCTTACATGTCACATGCATTTCTTTTTTAAAATTATTGGTTTAATAACCACATGATTAGAAGAAGCATTTCATTACAGCATTAACATAATAACAACTTCCAGAGCAAAGATGCATCTCTTTCCAAATTGGATATAAATTTTTAAGTTACAGTTAAATTAATACAGTTATACAATACTGAACTCAGTATAAACCCTATAAGACATAAAATTGAATGAGGTTTTAACCTTTAAAAAAGACCTCCATTTCATTTTAAAATATATTGTTTCATACAGAAAAACTCAATTTTAGTGCTACTTACACTTAGATGATTGCATGTGCATCTCTAATCTCTATGTATCTGATCATAGTCATAGTCGGTTATACTCGGATCCTTGTCACCTGAGCATGGATATAAAGTCATCAGGTAGATTTCAATGGTAATTTTTTTCACTTCTACTAATTAACATGAAGCAAATTTGTATGCTTCATCCTCAAATATAACTTTTTCTTTATTTGTTGATTTTTTGTGTGTATTTCATATAGAATATCCCAAACAATCTTTCTCATCTTTATAAGCATATCACAAAAGGCACCCTCCCATAGGCCCCCCCCACACCTGCTACTGGAACCCATATCCTCTGTCATCCCTCTTACTGCCCACTGTGTTTTCCACAGCCCAGCCATTCCCCAGTGCTTATCTATCCTATTAATCTAGTCAGTCTATCTAGAGTTCCTTGTTTTAGGAAGATCAGCTCTTCCTCATCTAGCAGCAACCAGTTGTCAATATCCCCTTATATAAGATTGGTGTCTGCTGTTCATTTTCTCAGTTCTATGCTGGATTACTATCTGGGAGTGTCTTGGGAACCCCATGGCCAAGTACTCAAAGGAAGGTATCTCCTGTCTGGCATTTTTTCTTGTTATGTAGCCTTTAGCTATACACATGGACTCTTAAAGAGTTACATTGATCCATTTAATCTTTGGTTATACTTCCTTTTTTGATGTTTAAGACCATACAGTTGGCTCAGATAAACCAATTTATTTTTACTCTTAATGCCATTGAGGATCTGTGCCTCAGGAGTCACATGAGCTTGGAAGGAGCCCCTGGCTCCTTTCTTTTACCAGTTCCATCTATGTGAAGATGAGTCAAAGATCCTGCTCAACCATATCTGGCTTCACTTGGAAGCATGAGGGAAATGTTTCCTCTGTGTTGACCCTCCTCTTTGTAGACTGGACACTGGTTCAAGTCCATTTGGTGGGGTCTCCACTACCTCCTTGATGAAGAGGACAAGGGACTCACACAATTACTGGACATTTTGAGAGATTCTCATAGTTCCCTGGAACTTAGTCGACCTAGGCAGGCAAGGAACAAAAATTTTCTTTTATGTCCCTCTGACTAAATTAGTGTAGGCCTCAAAATTTGTCTGTTAGACATCCAAGAATGTTAGTTCCACCAGTGTGGTACTTTTAGTTACCATATGCCATGTATATAAAGCTGGGCAAAGACTAAACTTTCTCAGATAAACCTTGCCTATATATATATTACTTGAGCTAGTTGTATGTATAATTTGTCAGTAGGTTGTTCGATTAAAATGGTTCCCTCTGGTTTTTTTTTTTTAATCATCTAGGCATTATTTATCTCTCACATTGTCTAACCCTCCCACCATGGTTTCACCATTTAAAGTGCCTCCATTTTTCCTCCCTTAATAATATCCTTCTCCTATGGTCCCATGTCTCTTGAGCTCCTTTTTTCCCTTTATCCCCAAGGTTCCTTGTATAACCCTCTGTTTCCCCTCCCCTTAAAATAATCCCATTTTTATCCATATCTCCCTTATTAACACCTGTTTCCTAATGTACTTCTCTCAGATTCTTCTTTTCCTTTACCTCCCTGGTTCCTTTTCATTATCCTGGTTCCTACAGTTTTGTCTAGATACATACTTACTCATAAGGATTTAGTGTTAGGATACACATATGAGGGAAAATGTATGCCATTTGTTTTTCTGAGTCTGTGTTACTTCACTTAGTTTAACAGTTTCTAGTTCCATCCATTTACCTGCAAATTTCATGATTTCATCTTTCTTTACTGCTGAGTAAAACTCCATCGTATATATGAACCACATTTTCATTATCCACTCATCAATTGAGGGACACCTAAGTTGCTGCCATCTCTTAGCTATTGTGAAAATAGCAGTAACAAACATGGATATACAAGTGTATTGGCAATAGGATGAGTTATTTGGGTATATGCAAAGGAGTGGTATAACTTAGTCAAATGGTATGTTCATTTGTAGTTTTTTAAGAGTTCTCCACACTGCTATCTATAGGGGTTGTACAAGTTTGCAATCCTACCAACAGTGGATGAGCATCCCCTTTCCCCACATCCTCTCCAACATTTGGTATCATTTGTTCTCTTGATTTTAGACAGTCTGACTGAGGTAAGATGAAATCTTAAAGTGGTTTTAATTTACATTTCCTAATAACTAATGATGTTGAAAACCTTTTAAGATGCTTCTTAGCTATCTTTATTTCTTCTTTGAGAACTCTCTTTTCAAGTCCTTAGCCCATCTTTTAATTGGGATACTTCCTTTCATGATTCTTTGTTTCTTGCGTTCATTATGTATTCTGGATGCTAAACCTCTGTCAGATGCATTGCTGGTGAAGATTTTTTTTCACATTCTGTGGGTATTCTCTTCACTTCCTTGGTTGCTTCTTTTGATGTACAGAAGCTTTTTAGTTTAATGAGGTCTCATTTGTTGATTTTGACCTTGTTTCCTGAGCAATTGATGTCCAGTTTAGAAATCCTTTCCTATACCTATATCTTGTAGGTTATTTCCAATGTTTTCTTCTAACAGTTTCAGAGTTTCAGGCTTCACATTTAGGTCTTTGATCCATTTGGAGTTGACTTTTGTGCAAGGTGAAAGATAAGGGTCAGTTTCATTCTTCTACAGGTTGAGTTCCTGTTATGCCAGCACCATTTGCTGAACATACCGTCTTTCCTCCAGGGAATGTTCTTGGCACCTTTGTCAAATATCAGGTCTCTAAAATTGGATCTATTCATATTTTGATCTTTAGTTTTGTTCCATTGATCTATGGGTCTATCTTTGTGCCAGTACCTTGTTGTTTTATGACTATAGCTCTGTAATACAGTTTAAAATCTGGTATAGTGATGGCCCCAGCATTGTTCTCTGTGCTCAGGGTTACTTTGGCTATCTGAGATATTTTGTGCTTCCACATGAATCTTAGGATGTTTTTTTTTTTCCCAATTCTGTGATGCATGTCATGATTATGATTGGCATTGCATTGTATCTATAAATGACTTTTGGTAGGATGGTCATTTTCACAATATTAATTCTTCCATTCCATGACCATGGGAGGTCCTTCCATCTTCTGATATCTTCCTCAATCTTTCTTTAAAAATTTAAAATTTTCATTGTAGAGGTCTTTAATGTCCTTGGTCAGGTTTATTCGGATATATATACTGATATATATAGTGAGGGGGTTTTTGCAGCTATTGTGAAAGGGAGTATTCCCATGTGCCTTTTCTCTGATTACTTGTTATTGATATATAGAAAGGCTGCAGACTTTTGTAGATTAATTCTGTCACCTGCCATTTTAATGAAAGGGTTCATAATTTCTAGGAGATTTCTGGTGGAATTTTTGGCATCTCTTAGATATAATATCATATCATCTGCAAAAAGGGATAATTTGAAATCTTCTTTTCCAATTATTTCTCCTTTAAGTTTCTTCTCTTGTCTTATTGTTCTTGTAAGAGTTTCAAGCACTATGTTGAAAAGGAGTCGAGAAAGTGGACAGTCTTGTCTGGTTCCTGATTTCAATGGGAATGCTTCCAGTTTCTTTTTTTCCATTTAGAATGATGTTGGCTGTGGATTTGTTTTATACAACTTTAATTGTGTTTAGGTATGTTCCCTCCAGTCCAATTCCCTCTAGGATTTTGAACATAAATGCATGTTGAACTTTGTCAAATTCCTGTCTCCGTCTATTGAGATGACCATGTGGTTCTTGTCTTTGAGCCCATTTGTATGATTTATGACATTTTATTGACTTATGTATATTGAACCATCCCTGTGTCTCTGGAGTAAAGCTGACTTGATCAGGGTGGATGATCTTTTTGATGTGTGTCTGGATGTGGTTAGCAAGTATTTTGTTGAGAATTTTTGCATCTATGTCCAGTATGGATATAAATCTATATTCTTTTTGTCGTTGTTGTTGTTTGTTTCTTTACTTGGCTTTGATGTTAGAGTGATGCTGGCTTCACAGAAGGAATTTGGAAGTTCTACCTCCATTTCTATCTTTTTGATTAAATTAAATAGTAATGGATGTAGATAATCTTTAAATGTCTGGTAGAATTCTGCTGCGAATTCATCTGGTCCTGGGCTGTTTTTTAGTCGGGAAGTTTGTATTACTGTTTCAATTCCTTATGTGTTATGGGTCTGTTTACACTCTTGATCTATTCATGGTTTATTTTTGGTGGTTCCCATGCTTTTAGATACTCATCTGTTTCTTTTAGGTTTTCAAATTTAGTGGTCTATAGGTTTTTAAAGTATTCCTTTATCGTGTTCTGGATCTTTTTTGTGTCTGTTGTGATGCTTCCCCTTTCATCTCTGGTTTTGTTGATTTGGAGGTGCTCTTTCTCTCCTTTGGTTAACTGGGCTAGTGGTCTGTCATCTTGTTTATCTTTTTAAAGAATGAGCTCTTGGATTTGCTGTTTCTTTGTATTGTTTTCTTTGTTTCTATTTCATTAATTTCTGCTCTGATTTTGTTCTTTCTTCTTGTCTTCTGGGTTTGGGTTTCAATTGTTTTTGCTTTTCAAATGTTTTAAGTTTCAATGTTAAGTTATTTATTTGTGTTCTTTCTGAATTTTTTAGTGTAGGCACTTAGAGCTATAAACTTCCCTCTAAGGACTGCTTTCAACATGTCCCAGAGGTTTTGTTGTTTCTATTGTCCTTTTCATTTAGTTCTAGGAATATTTTTATATCTTTCTTAATTTGTCCTTTGACCCATTCATCATTGAGGATTGTGCTGTTTAATTTCCATGTGTTCATCTAGTTACTAGAGTTTCATCTTGTGTTGTTTTTAAGCTTTATTGGATTGCGGTCTGATAGAATGTATGGAATTATTTCAGTCTTTTTGAATTTGTTGAGGTTTTTTTTTTGTGCCCCAGTATATAGTCAATTTTGGAGAGAGTTCCATGGGGCCCTGAATAGAAAATAATTCTTTGGTGCTTGGGTGAAACATTCGGGAAATGTCTGTTTGGCCCATTTTATGTGTGGTTTTATTTAATTCAGATGTCTCTCTGTTAATTCTCTGTCCTGTTGACCTATGTAATGGAGACAATGGGGTATTGAAGTCCCCTACTATTTATGAGTTGGGATTAATCTGGGTCTTAAAGTCCTGTAGTACCGTTTTTAATGAAGTTGGGTGCACCAGAGTTTGGTGAATATATTTTCATGATTGTAATACCTTCTTGGTCAATTGTTCCTTTGATCAGAATGAAGTGGCCCTCTTTGTCTCTTCTGATTAGTTTTAGTTTAAAGCCTATTTTATCAGATATTAGAATTGCAACTCCTTCTTTTTCTTAGCACCATTCACTTGGTATATTTTTTTTTCCATCCTTTCACCTTAAGGTAGTGACCGTCCTTGAAAGTGAGATGAGTTTCTTGTAGACAACAAAAAGATGGGTTTTGTTTCTTAATCCATTCAATTATTCTGTGTCTTTTGACTGGGCATATCAGTCCATTGATATTCAAAGTTATTAATGAAAGACACATGTTGATTCCTGTCATTTTTATTTCCGTTCACATTCTTGGTGTGGCTGTGCATTTCCATAGTCATTCCTTCTCTCCTTTTAGGATCTCTTTCTTCTCATGCTACCACAGTGTTTTCATGACCTCCTCCACATATACAGAAACCTGAATTTCAATCTATATTCTTCACAAAAAAGAAGAAGCGGGATCTATCTTTATGAGTCTGGCTTACTTTTTTTCATGTAGTGATCTTCATTTGCATCTAGTTTCCTTCAAGTGAAATGGTTTAATTTTTGTTAGAGTTGACTGAAGTTCCATTTTATGTACAGACCACGTTTTCTTTATATATACATTTTTTTGATGGACAGTTGGCCATACCACTGTGAATGCTGTGGTAATAAATCTGGATGTAGAAGTATCTTTCGTGGTTGACTTAGATTACTCTGGGTTTATACTCCATGGGTCCATGGGATAGCTTGGTTATGTGGTAGTTCTACTATGAATTTTTGGGGGCCATCTATACACTGAATTCATGGCTATATTTGTTATTTGTATTTTTTTTCTTTTGCGAACTATCTCTTTTGTTAATTAGTTCATTTAATGATTTCATGATTTCATTCTTGGAGGTGTTTAATATTTCACAGTTCCTTGTGCATTCTAGATATTAATCCCAAATCTGATGTACATTTGACAAGACATTTTTGCCATATTCTTTTTACTTTGAAGAACATTTCTTTTGTTGTGTAAAAGCAATTTAATGTTATGTAATCTCATTTGTCTTTTTTTTGGATTCCTCCCTGACTGCCAGGATTGTGCCTATGTTTTTAACCTGAAATGTTGTATGCAGGTTTTCCAAGTTTCAGTGCTTACATCAACAGCTCTAACACATTTGTAATTTATTTCTGTGCAGTGGGAGGGGTAATGGATCATGTTTCATGCTTCTACATATTGATATCCAGTTTTCTTAGTCTAATTTTGACAAAGAATTTTAAAAATATATGCATTTGACTCCTTTGTTGAAAATTAGATGGTTGGTATGTTAATTTGGGGGGGGTCTCTCTGCTGTTTTATTGCTTTACATGTCTGTTTTTATACTGACACTTTAAGTTTCTTGTTTCTATGTTTCTGTAGTGTAATTTGTTGGAAGACATTGGGAAACTTCTTGCATTGTATACTCTATTTAGGAGACCTTTTATTATTCTGTATATTTTGTGCTCCCATATGAATTTTAGGACTTTTATTTTGTAAACAATGGCATTGTAATTTCAATAGTCCTTGTACTGAACATATTGATCACTTTTGGTTTTATAGCAATTTCATCATATTAATTCTGCCAGTGCACTGGACTGGGGGATGGTATTTCCATATTATATTGTCTTCTTCAATTTCTTTCTTCAGTGTCTAAAATTTTTCATTATAGAACTCTTTTACATTTTTGGTGATTTTTTTCTATTTATTTATTTATTTTGATACCACTTTGAATGAAAACTTTTTCCTTATTTTTTTTTTTGACAAGTTTTTTTTGTAGGAATATTGCTAATTTTGTATTTTGATTTTGATACTTCTACTTTGCTGAAGGTATGTTTGCCTTTTTTTGATGCAAAACTTTAAAATCTTTTAGAAATAGAGCTATTCTAATTATCCATAGGCTACTTTGATTTATCTTAATTTTTATTTGCATCCTTTCTTTTTTCTTTCTCTTGTGTTATGGTCTAGCTAAGACTTGGACAATTACATTGAAGAGAAGGAAAAAGTGTGAGCACCCTTGTTTTGCTCATGTTTAAAGAGGACGTACTTTCAGTTTTCCTAATTTAGAATGATGTTAACTAAAATTCACCACAAGTAAACTATCTTAAGATATATTCCTACTATTCTGATATTTTTCAGGACTTTTGTAGTAAAAGGCTGCAAACTTTGCACGTCTCCTTTGCCCCTTGTGATAATCTTGTCATTTCTGTTTTAAGTTTTATTTTGTTTTATATTATATATATTTATTATCATGTGTTCAACCAACCTTGAATCCCTGGAATGAAACCAAATCAGTCATGGTGAATGACATTCTTATATCCTTGAATTTGGTTTGCAAGTACTTTATTGACAGTCTTTGCATATATGTTTACCTGGGAGATGGTTTTATAATATTCCTTTGTTGAGATCTGGTGTGGTGATCTCCCCAGCATTGTTCTTTTTGCCCAAGATTTTTTTGGCTATCTGAGCTCTTTGGTAATTACATATGAATTTTAGGATTATTTCGTCAAGCCCTGTGAAGAACGTCATTGATATTTTGATTGGGATTGCATTGAATCTATAAATTGCTTTTGGTCAGATGGTCATCTTCACAATATTGATTCTACAAATCCATGAGCATGGTTGGTCTTTCCATCTCCTATTATCTTCCTCTATCTGTTTCTTTAGAGTTTTGAAATTTTCAATGTAGCGATCTTTAATACCTTTAGCTAGATTTATTACAAAATATTTTATTTTATTTCATTTTAATTTATTTTTGAGGCTAGTGAGAATACAAAAGTCTCCTCTAGTGCTTTTTCTGATTGCTTGTTATTGGTATATAAAAAGGCTACTGATTTGTGTAAGTTGATTTTGTATCATGCCACTTTACTGAAAGAATTAATCAATTCTAACAGTTTTCTAGTGGGCTTTTGGGGATTTCTCATGGATAATATCAAAAAGATCATTCACTATGATCAAGTTGGCTTTATTCAGAGATGAAGGGATCGTTCAACATTTGAAGTCAATAAATGTAATAAACATATAAATGGACTTAAAGACAATAACCACATGGTCATCTCAATAGATGCAGAAAAGGCATTTGACAAAATCCAACATGCATATATGTTAAAAATCCTAGAAATAGTTGGTCTGGAGGGAACATACCTCAACATAATTAAAGCTGTATACAACAAAACCATAGCCAACATCATCCTAAATGGAGAAAAACTGGAAGCATTCCTATTAAAATCAGGATCCAGACAGGGCTGTCCACTATCTCCACTCCTTTTCAACATAGTGCTTGAAACCCTTGCTAGAGCAATAAGACAAGAGAAGGAATTTAAGGGACTACCAGTAGGAAAAGAAGAGGTCAATTATCCCTATTTTCAGATGATATAATAGTATACATATGAGATCTCTTGGTCTTTTTGAGACTGGTCTTCCTGTGGGGATGTGTGTGTGTTTGTGTGTGTGTGTGTGTGTGTGTGTGTGTGTGTGTGTTTATATCACCCATCATTTTCTTGCCATTTTGCCCCCGATTTTTCACTACATTTGTGAATTGCTGAAGTTCTTTCTCTTTCAATCTTTGTAACAGTCTATACTTCTTTATACAAATCTTTTTAAAAAAAATATGGTCACAGAGGCATAGTTCTTAGGTTGTCATCTTACCCAGAATCAAAAAGACCTGGGTCTTGCTATGATTCTTTGAAAAGTTAGCAGTAAAAAAAGAGTACATTGTCTTACATAATGAGTAAAGGTTGAAATAGGATTTTAATATTTTTTGCCCTCTGCTAATATTCTATGAATGAATCTCAAGTGTGAATTATTTTATAATTCTTGATATTTGCTTTGGATATGACAGCACAGTTTTATATTATCTTTGTAGTTAGTGGTTAGTTATAATAGAATTAGTTATCTAGTGAGATTAAGAGAACAGTAGACAGACATATTTATATTTTTTATTTAAATGTTCATTTGTAAAGTTAAATTTTTCCCAATCTAGA
>NW_008348789.1:4153088-4182772 GCF_000622305.1 Nannospalax galili
TATGTTTCTATTTGTTGGACTAAGGTTAATCATATTTTCTTCATGGGACAGGGTCACATATGAGGCCATCATTTTAATAACTTGCCTAGATGCTAATAATCTATACTACCATAATCTCAGCATAATCAGGGGTTTTGATTTCAAATTAAAACAGAATTTATTTGATTTATATCTTCTTCATTGATACAACTGTTCTACAAGATATCATCTCCTGCTCATACTTCACAAACTTCAGAAAACATAGTTTTGTATTTCAGATGTTCATGTCTATCTTCACTTTAATTTAGTTAATGCATAGCAACATTATGATATTGTGCACACTAATCCTCTTATCTATAGTTTATATCATGCTGATGAAGTTTATCAACAGCACACAATTTAGCCCATCTTTCTAGTTTTATCATATCTTGTTCTTTTAATCTATCCCATTTTCTTCCTATCAGTTTTCAGTCAGTACCACAATAATGTGTACAAGTCCATGTATGCTTCAGAGTCTTTTACTTTTTCCACTTTAACTACAGTCTCCTGTTCTTCCAGAGAATGTCAGTATCTTAGAGAGAGATAGATATACTGTGATCACCAGATCTAAATCAGAACTTACAATTCACTATACCTTTAAAATCTCCTTTCTCACATATTTTCCATTCTGGATGAAGTACGCTGTTATGTTTGGTATTTTTATCTTTAGTTTCTCCACCAGGGTAAAAGAAAATCTATGTATTAGGTGAATTTTCTAATCCATTTAATCATACACTACTCCACTAAAATTGTGTTTGAGATAAATTAACTGCCTAGTAAATATATATAAAGAAATGCCTATTTCAGGAAAGAGGAATGACAAAAATCAATAAAAATATAAGCTAGTACAATGAATCTTGTGTAAATCAAAACAATTTATGCTTCTTTTATAAAAAAAACTTGGATATTTTCCTAATATATAATTTGTTTTGAGACTAAGTAATCCTAGCATAAGTAGCAAAAATCGGGGCTGGAGAGGTGGCTCAATGGTTAAAAACACTGACTGTTCTTGCAGAAGGCAAGGGTTTGAATCCCAGCACCCACATGACAAGTAGCAGCTGCCCATAACTCTAGCCCCAAAAGATCTGACAGCCTTTTCTGACCTCTGCGGGGCATTGCACGACATGGATGCACTTACCTACATGCAGACATAATATAAATGCGCATAAAAGATGAGGATTATAACGATTATATTTTCTGTTAAAATCAATACGGATTGAATACAGTAATATTGTAAAGAGCTTAAGCAACTTATTGCTTGTGGATTTGTTCACTTGAAAGATCTTCGAGCACTATTTAACGTATTTTATTCTGAATCAAGGATTAAAGAAATGTGCTACATTTACTAAAATCATGTACATTTTCCTATGAACGAAATTGATTAGCTAAGTAATTACATTAAAGGAATTTAAAATTTATTTAAAAAGTGATTGCAAATTCAGTATATTAATATATTCTTATTTATATGTTCAATCTTTAATGTGTAACATCACAAAATTTATTTACATTTTTGTCCTTTTTAGTTCCTCATATGTATGTAGAATCAGATATATTATATTTTAAAAATTTATTTATTTATTTTGTTTCTCAAACACTTTTTAAAATTTTTATTTATTATTTTTATTTTATGTATATGCTGCGTATACTGCCTGCATGTAGGTAAATGTACCTGTGTCATGCAATGCCTGCGCAGGTCAGAAGAGGCTGTCAGATCCCCTGGGGCTGGAGTTATGAAAAAGTACTTAGCTGCCATGTGGATGCCGGGATTTGAACGCGGATCTTCTACAAGAACCATCTGTGTTCTTAACCACTGAGCCTTCTCTCCAACCCCTTATTATATATTTTTTTAATGAAACAAATAAGGATCAACTTTGAAGCATGAAGTTTTTCTGTAGTTATTTTGTATGTAAAAGTTAATAAAATTTGTGACCTATTTTACCACTGGGTAACTTGAAATGCATTTGAACTTCCTCTTTCCTTATTTCATTGTGTGTATGTTGGTGTTAGGAATAAGTGAAATATCCTCTTATTTTGCCAACCCTTAAGTTACTATATTACTATTAATATGGATTGTTCTTTCTCATATAAACGTTGACTGTGATTATAAAAAATATTCATAAATATATAACAGTTTGTGTAGATTAAATTATATACATATATATATATATATCTGTGTCTTTTCATTCAACACTCATTTAACAATTTAGAAAACCATGGTTGAATTGAATAATGAAGGTAAGATGGAAACTCTGTCTCTATTATATGATCTTTGAGTCATCCAAACAAAGATACTTTTTAATTTTATTGTTTATTCAACTTTTTGTGATTTTCATACAATATAATTTGATGATATTTAGATCCTATACCCTATCCACACCTACTCCCAATGGCACACGTTCAATTTAATGTGTGAATATATATATTTGGTCTGCACAGTCTGATATGTGTACTCAGTTGCCAAAAGGTTGGGTTGGAATTTTTTATCAATATTCCCATGTCTACACTGGGATTTTTTTTCTAATTTGAGCTTTTAAAGGACTTGTGTATACTCTCATTATTGTAGTGAGTTCATTAATCAGCTGTCTAGAAGACTGTTTTCTTGTGGTCATTGACATCTTCTAACTCTTATAATCTTTAAGCCTCCTTTTCCACAATGATCCCTTACCCTTGGAAGGGAGAAATTTGAAATATATGTCCTATTCAGCGATAAATACTCTGTGGCCTCTTGTTCTCTGTACATGGGCCAATTGTGGGTTTCTGTATAATTACTGTCTGTTGCATGAGGAAACTTCTCTGGTGAGAGTTGAAAGATACATTCATCCCATATGTAGAGGTTGCATTAAACATGTGTTACTTAGAGTTAAATGTATCACAGATGCTTATTCTCTGCTTATGACCAGGTCTAGAACTCTGTGATTATCTCCGTGTATTGCAGAAAAGAGCTTCTTTGATGAGGGGTGAAAGGTATACATTCTCTGTAAATATGAAAATACATATTTAACATGAAGTAAGAAATTACATTGGTCTAGGGATGTGACAAAATAGATTTTTCTCTACAGTCTATGACCTCTCCAGTCTTGTGTATTTGGCTATATTTACAGTACCACATATGTGTTTCTTCCCATGAAGAGGGCTTTAATTCAAATTAGATAGTTGTTGATTGTCAACAAGATAAATAAGTTCCACAACCACACCAATAGTGATAGTTTGCTGGTGTGTCACTGTTGTTTATAAGGTTTAACAGTTGGGTAGCACCCATTGCTAGTTTTCTCCCTTGGCAGCTTGTATAGTATTCTCTGATAACATGAGAGCTAATCTTCAGGGAGGGTGTTTCCAGATCAGTTCCAGCTTGATTGTTCCAATTTCTGTTCCCAAAGTGTGGCCTGTCTTCAGAAATGGGATCTTCTGATTCTGAGAAGGAATCAAAGGCTGTGTGGCAATAGCCTATGCTAATCTGGGAGTATCTTCAACAAATCTGACCAACAACTTGAAGAGAGGCTTCTTATGCCTGGCATTGTGGGGTTTTTTATGTTTGTTTTTTTGTTTTTGTTTTTTTGTTTTTTGTTTTTTGTTACATAGTCTTTAGTTGTACACATGCACTCATATATTTATTGTATGTGTATTTTTCTGTAGGACTTTGAACTAATAGATTTTTCTCTCATTTTTCATACCATGTAAACACTATTTATCTCTCCTCTCACTCCCTGCCCCCCACCGTATAACCCTCCTACTCCCTCCCCAGTTAAAGAATCCCACACTTTCTTCATGTATTCCTTAACACCTGTTTCCTACTATCCCCCTTATTGAACCTCAATTTTCCCCTTTACACAATGGATCCTTTCATTTTCTTGGTTCCTGTGATTACATAAGGATATAAACTCACATACAGGAAGTTGTAACTAAGATTCCCAAATGAGAGAGAGCATACACTGCTTGATTTTCTGAGTCTATGTTTCTTTTTTTAAAAAACATTTTATTATTTTTATTTTTATGTGTGTGAGGATATTTCTTGCAAGCCTGTAAATACACCCGTGCCATGTAATACACATGCAAGTCAGAAGAGAGAATCCATTGCTCCTGGAACTGGAGTTACAGCCTCTTGGGAGCTGGGAGCCAAACCCTGGTCCTTTGCAAAAGCAACCAATGTTCTTAACTGCTGATCCCATCTCTCCAGTCCCACTGAGTCTGTGTTTCTTTTAACAGCATAACAGTGTCTAGTCTATCCATTTACCTGCAAATTTCATAATTTTGTCTTTCTTTACTTTTAAGGAAAACCTCATTGTGCAAATGTACCACATTTTCATAATCCATTCATTAGTTGAGGGATATTTAGGTTGTTTCATTTTCTTACCTATTGTGAAAAGAGCAGCAACAGACATGGCTGTACAGGTATCTCTGCAGTGGAATAAATACATTTGGTATATGCCAAGGAAACATATAACCAGATCATATGGTAGATTTATTATTAGTTTTCTCAGATTTATCTGTAGTGATTTACACAGTGGTTTCTCTAGTTCTCTAGAGTGGATGTGGGTTCCCTTTCCCTGTATCTGTACCAGCATTTGGTGTAATTTGTTCTCTTAATCTTCATTCTCACTAGGTTTAATTAAAATCTTAAAGTAGTTTGATTTGCACTTCCCTAATTACTAAGGATGTTGAACAGTTTCAAAGGTGTTTCTTAGACATTGTTATTTCTTCTTTAGAGAGTTCTCTGTTCAGTCCTTTGTTTTCTTGATTCTCAGGGTTTTTTGTTGTTGTTTTTCTTTGTATGTTCTGGATATTAATTCCTTGTCAGCTGTGTAGTTGATGCAGGTTTTCTCCTACTCTGTGTGCTTCCCCATCACTCTACTCACTGCTTCTTTTGTTGGTCAAGTCTAACTAACAATATATTTTCATTTTAAAAGTAAATTATAACTTTTTAAAAACATCAAGCACAAATATTAAGATGAATAAATTTATGTCTGAGATTCTTTAAGACACTGAGGCCAGGTATAATTAAAAATATACTTCATGTGATTATTGACTTACAAGAATAATATTTACTCAGATGTCCATACGTGCAGTGCATTTTTAACTGAAATAAAAATTGAGATGACTGAAAATAACTTGACTCCTGCACTGTAACAGAGAAGAAAATGTAGCACACAGGATCACACTAATAAAACTGCAAATAAGGTAAGTGATATAAGAACAACCTCCGCTGGTAAGATAATATATACTGGGTGAAATAATTGAGACTCGGTGTCTAGTGTTGGCTTTCCGGATGTAATTAATGAACTAAGATCTAACAGAAAGGAAGATAACTTGCCAAGGATAGTGTTATGAATGAGCAGTGAGAAAAAAGTTCCATCAAGATAACTAACCTATGTTATTCATGTTGAACTTGAAACAAGTTTACAATAGCTGAAGCACACAGCTTGAGTTGTTGAAAACATTGGGTAACAAGACCTGTGAGCAAAGGTAGAGGTGATTCCAAATGATGCCAGATGATTCAGCAACTCACAGATACATCTACTAATTTCATTACTTGTTCTTAGAACAATAGCTGTGTGCATAATCTCTGATCTCATTCTCACAATTAGCTCATAATGTTCACAGGTTGACACCATGAGTTTCTTCTATCTATATATAAGAAAGAGTAACTTTTTCTCTCAAAAAGTTATGTGTGATTCTGGGGATGTGACTCAGTGTGAGAGCACTTGCACAGGACATTCAAGGCACTAAATTTAATCCCTCACTATGACAACAACAAAAAATCATGTCTGAAGTTTAGCTTAAAGAAATTGTAGTATCATGAATAACAAAACAAAAATTATATAAATATTCTATGTGGAAAATATAAAGAGTGGAAAATAGTTGTGTATGCATATGTTTTATAAATTAAATATGTGATGTTAAGGCATGGCCAGTTACACTGAAGGACATTTGGGTACAAATACCTGAATGAATAAGACTCAGCATGTATGGCATGGTGCAGAGGGTTTAGCAAAAATAATTTAATAATAATTGTCATTTCTGAAATGTCAAGGTAAATATATGAACATTAGCAATATCTGTATTTATCATTGAAGAGTGGCATAATATGTTCAGCTAATTCGTAGATTTCTACTAAGTCTTAGGAAAATTATGTGCTCTTGAGAAATACCAGAAGAAATTCAGCTGCATTCTAATCCAGCTTCAATCTATCTTCACATAGAATATTGACTATTTTTCCCTTGGACGTGCAGCTGTCAACTCTCTAACTATGGGTCTAGATTTACATCATGGTTTTATTTCCTACCTATTCATTTTCATCTAAAACACTTGTTCCAGTAAACAGCTTTTGCTGTCTGTAAAAGGGAAGCAGGATGTGCAGTTTTCTGAAACCTGTCAATGGATGTGTGTGGGCACAGAAGATATTTTCTAAATTCAAGAAATATATTTCTAGTTTTAAGAAATGGGAGACTTTCTGTATATTTACATTCATTGTTAAGGTTATATGTATACTCAAGCCAGAATACTGATCTTGCGCATCAAGAGTTCTAAGCATGTACCACCCCAGTCCTATTCTTAGAGCCTGTTTTTCATTTTCAATATTTCCAATGTGAAGGAGTCTTTCTTAGAAAGCTACTGCATAGTGATGCAAGATCATTGGTAGATGGTAGGAAAGACTGCAAAGGCAATGAAATCTATAATATAGTAGCTTAACAAAAGTAAGGGCACTCCTCCCCATTAAATAATCCTTGTATAATGGTCTGTTAAGGCAACCCTCATATGGTTTAATAAGAATCTAAACATCTTTGATTACATTTATAAACTATCCTTTATAATATACTTTCAGATGGCATGTGTATGTATGACTCTAGGTTCAATATAAAATTTTCGGTGAGATCTTGGGAAAAAGTGTTCATGGAGTCAAAGTGCCTTCTAACATTTTTATACCCATAGACAAATGCTAGTCTCAGCGTAAATCAGAGGCTTTATTTTACAAACAGCAGTGAATGCAAAGACACTTGGTTACTCACTCAAGATGCTGAGAATAATTGATGATCAAATTCTCAGCCCTAAACAGAACATTTATATCATCTTCTCTAAGGCTCAGAAAATCATGGAAAGGGGTGAAAAAAAAATCTAAGAGCCAGAAGAATGGGATAAGGACTCAGAATGCTATCTTCAGGGTGTGACACAGTCACTGCGGTCTTGAACTAACAGCAGCTGTAGTTGCCTCTCCTGGGTGTATAGAAGATAAGAGCTATCAATAATCAGCCAAGGATGAGAGAAGGAGCCATGGGGTCCTGCCCCTCCTTGGATAGTGATTTATGGTTATACTGATAATCCTAGTTCAACTCAGAGGATCATATGACAAAAGAAAATGAATAAACATGGGGAAGGACCAGTAGGAAGGAACAGTGGAGGGAGATAAAAGATGATTGTTAGAATAATCAGAATACGTTTATGAAATTGTCAAAGAATGACTTTAGCAAAAGATACTTAAAAAAAAAACTGAAAGAGAGATCATGGAAAAGACTTCTTAAAAACTTCAGCCAGAAGTGGCGTGTCACTGCCATTTACCTCTTATTAAGATTAGATTAATCATATGATCACCCATGACTGTGAGGAAATGTTCAAGTGTCCTTTCCAAGACTCAGTTCTACATTGTATAGGGTAACTATCATGTATTTGTGAACGGATCAGTCTCCCTGATTTAACATATAAATAAAATGTGCATTTCTTTCTTGTTCTAGTGTTAATCATTGTGAGGTTTTATGTATACAAACATTTTAATAATGAAACATCTATTCTTACAGTGCATTAGCCATTTGTAACAGCGTTGTGTGTGTGTGTGTGTGTGTGTGTGTTTCTTATGTACAATTGAGTTCTAATGCTCTGAGAACAGTTCTCACCGTACAAGCCAGAAGACAGAACAAAACAAATAGAAACAAGGAAGTCAAATAAAATAGAATAAAGAAAAAATGTGGGCTTTTGAAAGACTAAGATATCAAATATGAGATGCTATAACAATTTTAAAAAGGAAATACAGAAAAGTGTCGAAAGAACATTTAGAAATTGAAAAATAAATGAAATTCAATGCCAAAACTTCAGTATCAGGTATAAAAGGTAGAAGAATAGAAATAGATTTATACCCTGTAGAGGATAAATTACAGAAATAGAAAGACAGAAAATAATAGATCATGAGAAAATCAAGGTATGTAGGAATTTAAGCATTCAATTTATTGAAATTCTATTTTTTAAATAGAAAATGTATCGCATAAATAATTAAATAATTATATTCAGAAATGAATTAAATGAAATTATAGATGAAAAAAATGATTATCATAATGAATTATTATAACTCATAATAAGAGAGGCACTATACACATATATTTAGATATTATTAAGACATAATCATGTATTTATATATGTATATGGAGAAAAGAAAGAGACTTGGATACTAACAGGGAGAGACAAAGGAAAATAAGAACACTAGAAGCAACATTAGATGCTAGACGAAAAAAAAATGCCCCAAAATTTTGAGAGGAAATTAATTTATTTTTAACATACCTATGTAAAATAGGGACTAACTGGAAAAGCATAGTACATTTTAAAATAAACAATTGTTTAGAGCTTTCACACCTGTAATTCCTTTCTTAAGAATAGTGAGTTCCCAAAGGAAAGGAAGAATCCCAAGAAAGAAAATGTGGACACTGAAGATAGAGCATTAGATAAAGAAAAATGGAGTATTCTTGTGATGAAAGGCGAAAACAGGAGAGCTGGGATGTCCTTCGATGCTCAGCCTAGATTCGAATAAGACAGGAAAGATGTACCAGGGGAAAGGGGAATGAATGTCACCAAAAGACTAAAGGCTAATATTTTCTAATTTCAAATACCTTATTTAATGACTGTCTAAAGCTGTTGGAAATGGGATAACTAGCAGTAAGCATATACAAAGATAAAAAGAAAAAGGCAGTTGATTCTACAGAAAAGAAAAAAAGTGTAGAAACACGTTAATGTATAGGCAAGTGTACATTACCTAGTTCAAACAAAATGACACTGGACTGGGGAGATGGCTCAGTAGAGAAAATGTTTTTCATGAAAGTGAGCAGTAATCCCCAGAACTCACACAAACCTGTATGTGGTAGTACACATCGTTAATACCAGTGCTCCTATTGGGAATGAGGGACATGAAAATCTCTGGAAGAGCCAGGATTGAAGCAGAAAAATACAAAAGACTGACTGATACAAGGTGAAAGGTGATAACGGACGTCAGAGATTGTCCTTTAACTTCCTCAAGCATTTACATGCACACAAATGTACACATAACATATAAACACATTCAAACACATACACACAAAGATAAAAAATAAAATGAATTCTTCAGAATAAGTAATAAGGTTAATCACTTCAAACTTGTCTGGGACCTGAGTTAGAATGAGTGCTTTTTTTTTTTTTTTTTTTTTTTTTTTTTTTTTAAAAAAAAAAAAAAGCCCCAGCTGTCCTGGAACTCACTATAGACCAGGCTGGGCTTGAACTCACAGAGATCCACCTGCCTCTGCCTCCCGAGTGCTGGGTTAAAGGCATGTGCCACCATGCCTGGCCTAGAATGAGGTCATATTTCTCAAATACAAGTCAATAGGCTTCATAGTTTTCTAGTCCACAGTTGATGAATTATAGTAGCCAGTTCTTTCTTCCATTAACATTTATTTGTTTTATGTGTGTGCATGTGTCACAGGGGGAGTGAGTGTATGTATGCCACAACATGCATGTTGAGAGTGAGGACAGTTTGTGGAGTTAGTTCTCTCTTTGAACTTGGGTCATCAGGTTTGGTGCCTATTGCTTTTACCAGTTGGGAAATTTTGTCATTCCCCTACAGAATATTATGCTTATGATCAGAGGACAAAAAATGGAGTAAATATTTACCTCTGAATCCTTTGTAATATGCATGTATTGTATTACATATTATTGCACGTACTCAATATGCTTAGCTTAATATTTTCAAATACATTGTGAAATTATGACCATCGTTAAGAAAATGATCATTCACTATCTTCCTTAGCTACCATTATTTACTTAAGAATAGTATTGGAAGTCAGCAAATCATAGATAGTCAGTTGGAAAAATCAGATGTCTACTTGAATGGTTGTTATTTACAGTTTCAACAGGTTATATAAAGCTGGAAGAATATTGTACAATGCATAAAAATAACATGAAATTAAAACTTCAGAGCATATACTGAACACAGCCGCAGTCAGTGATTTATATATTGTCTCTGACTGCTTCTTTGCTTAATTTACACACTTGAATAGTTACCTAGTAACTTGTAAGACACACAAAATCTACCTTTAGCTATTGGACTTTACAAAGAAATGATTTGGGGGCCTGGAGAGTGGCTAAGAACACTGGCCTGGCTGTTATTGTAAGCACCCACATGGCAGCTAACAACTGTCCATAAATCCAGTTCCAGGGGATCTTATGGCCTCTTCTGTTCTTCATGACCTTGTGTGACACAGGTACACTTATATGCATTCAGGCAATACACACATACACATACACATGAAAAAGAAAGAAACATTTGCTGATGCTTGCACTAGAAAACAATATGTCATTTATGTATTCATATTTTCAAAACAGATTTTCACAGTGGAATGTAGCCCTGTGATGAACATTATAGGTACTGAACTAGATATAGAAATTAGTTATAACAATGCTTAAATCTTACTGAGTTTAAACTACCCTGTCATTTGAAGAATCTAATTTTCATGTAAAGACAAAGCTCATTCCAAAACACACATTTAGTTTTGGAGATAATTAAAGCCTTATTCATTTGGACCAACTCAGCTGCCCAGAAACTGGAGTTATTTACAAACTGGCAAGACTACAGATCTCTTTTGGGTGATAAAAATTCTTTAGCAGAAGAGGAGGAGGGCAACCTGAGGAGCAAGGTCACAAATACCCTCACTCTGGAGGTGTGAATGCCTTGTGCAGTTGGACATTGTGTAACTAATTATAGTGGTTTCTTCCAAGTAGCAAGTAGAGATTTAACCCTGGAAGGATCATATGAAATAATAATAAACATTATGTGAATGTGTTAGAGTCTGATACCTAAAAATTTTCCTCGCTCCAATTGGCCAAATGGCCAAGCAATCCAAAAGCAAGTAACTCTGAGGAAAATTGCTCTTCCTAAGGAGCAAGGGTCATGATGGAAGTAGAAACTGGACACCCTGTATTTGTTTTTTGTATTTTTTAATGGGCCTTGATAAGAATTCTTTTACATTCCATAGCTCAACATATTATGCATTTGAAACATTTAGTTATTCTAACTTCCAAGTCTTCCATTATGAAAGGAAACAGAGCTGGGAACACACCAGGAAATCTGAGTCCTGCAGAAATTGTGCATAGACCAAATTAGAAATGAGCATAATAGAGGAAGGCTGATTAAACATTGTTGCCAGAAGTCTAAGAAACAGTTTCAAATCTGCTTCCTCAGATGAAAGCCTGAGGTATGTTACTAAACTAATTTGTTCCTCAATAAACCACAGGCAGCACCTAGTAGAGGACATGTCACACCAAGTACTGATGCAGCATTGCTCCTGGGGCAATGCACCATACAGCTGTCTGCCCTTCCACAACCACCAAATTCAATATGTATAAATCTGGATATCATACCACTCAGAAACAAACTTTTCATTGAGACTGGGAAGGCAAATACAGTCTAGTGGTTCAAGTACCTACTGTACTTAAGGTAACATATCTTCAAAGCAGGTCCATATTCATTGGGGACTATTATAATTTAAGTCTATTATTCGCAAAGATGAGGAAAAATGTCTTCATCGCAGGCGGTAAACTTGGCTGTCACCAGAGTATCCTCCCTGTCTATGTGAAAAGAGTGAAAGAAAATTAAATATATAGTAAAACTATAAGAGTTAAGAATTCTTAAAATAAGAAAGTCCTCAATGATGGCAATTACAACTATGTAAAGTTCTGAAAATATCCCTTACCGTTTAGAAAGGTGATTATAATAATTTTGGGGGGTAAGTAATACTAATATGTTAATAAATAACTGATTGTGTTTCATAGACACTTATGTATCCTTACTTAGATATACGAAGGCTTGAATTTATGATTATCTAGCACCATATTCCTATGTATACTGATGAAAATTTCAAATGTTTTGCATGTATCCTTAATACACACATGCATATGTATGTATTATTCCATCCATATACTTACGAGTTCATTGCTTTTTGCTCCTGTCATAATTTTAAAGATTAACATGTGCTTCTCAATCTTAATCATAATTTCTACAAAATAAGTATTGTGATGCTTGCTTTGTCTAAACT
Source organism: Nannospalax galili (assembly GCF_000622305.1). Classification (NCBI taxonomy): domain Eukaryota; kingdom Metazoa; phylum Chordata; class Mammalia; order Rodentia; family Spalacidae; genus Nannospalax; species Nannospalax galili. Next base: position 4,165,424 of record NW_008348789.1, read on the forward strand.
GGTTGATAATCTTTTAAATATTAAATTATTTTTTCTTTTTATTGAATTATTTTAAATTCCATACAATATATTTTGCCCATATTTAGATTACCATGCTTATCCGAACCCTCTTACTAACTCCAGTCCAAGATCTTGAACTCTGTTATGTATACTTTAAGGTCTATAGATTCAAATTTGTGTACCTAAATGTATTTCAATGTTGATACAGCCACTGGAAGCATGCTTACGAAACGTCACACTTCTAGAGGAGAATGGTGCTTTAGCAGCCATTGGTTACCAATAGTTTCTCAGTTAGGGTTGCTGTTTCTTACCCACTTCTCCATATCTGTACTGGTATTTTGTATCGCTTGAGTCTATGCGCTGCATATGTAATTTCCCATTTCTCTGGAAACCTGTTTCCTTGTGGTCATACACCATCTCTACCTCTTACAATGTTTTTGCCCCCCTCTTCCTCAATGATCTCTGAGCCTCAAAGGACAGAAGTTTGACATAGGTGTACTATTTGGAGATAAGCACCCTGCAATCTCTTACTCTCTGTATATTGGCCAGCTGTAGATTTATGTGTCAATCACAATCTGCTATATAAGAAATCTCTGTTGAGAGTTGAGAAATGCGTTAATCTATGGGTATAACAATAAGTCATTAGAAGGCAGCTTAATACTATTTTTTTAGCCTAATAGAATTAGGCTTTCCCCTGTGGCCTATCTAGCCTCAGATTCCTAGCCCTGATATCGATGCCAATTATAGGAACCATCTCATAAAGCAATTGTTGGTTAGCCCTCTCCATATTCTATCCTTAAATCCAATTCCAAAGTGGTTGGTTTCCCCCATAGTATTTGTTCTACTGTTGAACCAGAGGTCATATTTTACCAGGCCAGATGTTGTTGTAGCTTGCAGAATTCATAGCTGGGTAAGGATGATGATTAATGTTTTCTTCTAGCAGCATGTATAATACTTTCCAGAACTATGAAAGTTAGCAAGTAGAAAGGGACATCTGAGTTCGGTACTAGACTGATATCTCCTTGTTTTTTATACAGCTCATGTATGTACTGCCTTCACCAATAGAAGTCTTTCCATAAATTTCTGGTGAATAACCAAGAACACGCATAGTGACCAGTACTGTTTGAATGTCTATGGGACCCCAATCAACAGCTTCAAAAGATGGAGTCCTTTCCTGACACTGGACTTTTACTTTGCTAGTCTATATTGTCTAGTAGGGACAATGACTTCTTGTTAGAAGGAACTCCTTTTAATCTCCTTTTATAATGTGTATGTATATACTTTAAGAAAGTTCTATAGTGGTAGGCTTTCTATGTTTTTTCTTTTCTTTATTTTTTGAGTATATTTTTATTGAGTGTTTGTGTATTTCACATAATAGAACTTAATCAAGTTTAGATCCCCTACTCCATTCACACTCCTCCGTAGTCCTCCCACTTTACTGGATTTTACACATTCTGTCATATATGTTAAGTCTTTGCCAGTCAAGCATTTGTACCTAGATTTCCTTCAGTGCAAGTTGATACACTGGAGTCTATTTAGCCTATCTAGAGATCTTATGACTTTTTCTAAAGACCTTTGTTGTTGGTTAGCCCTGTCCATATTCTATCCTCTGTAACTTGATCTACATGAGACTTTTTTTCTTTATAAATAAGTTTACTTTCTACAATGAAAAATAGGCATATTGTCATTCATTTTCTGTTTCATGTCTCTTTTATATATTCTATATAATGCTATGTTCCCTCATTACTGAATTTTAATTTTTTGTTTGATCATTTAAGAGACTAAAGTCTACTTTCTAGTAAACAGTAGTGCATACATGATAATAATAATCATACAGAAAGAAGTGTTATCAAATATAGAAGAATTGCATGTGTGTGTGAGAGGATGAAGAAGAAGATGATGATGATGACGATGATGATGATGGTGGTGATGGTGGTGGTGATGATGATGATGATGATGGTGATAGTGGCAGTGGTGACGATGATGGTGGTGATGATGCTCCAACCCTGGACCTCTCACATACTAGGTAGGTAGGCATTCCATTACTGAGTTACATCTGAGAACTCTAGGCATTCTTCTATGAAATGAGAAAACATATTCCATACTTTTTTTTACCCAGTCTGTTTGGTCCCATTGGACCATAAATTAAATCATTTCATTTGGGACTTGAGGGCAGGTACCATTTTGGGCTTTATGTAGCATAAATGTGTTAAAATTTTATTTTATTTTATTTAAAACAAACCTTGAGGTTCAATTGATGTTTCATCAATAAGAATACTTGCTGAAGGTGTTGATTAACACAGACACCTACAAATGGTCATTACACATAGAATGAGACTACAGCATGCTTAACACTAAATGAGCCACCTATATCACACACTCTCCTCCCTAGTCTCAGGGATATTTCAGGAGGAGGGGTGGGGAGATTATGAGAAACAGAGATGGTAGATGGAAATTTTGTTGTCTGAACACCACAGGATAGTTGCACATATGTACTCACAGTGCTTCTGATAGCATACATAAGAAATGTGCAAATCCAAGTTAGACAGGGTCCCAGCATGGATGGACAAAGGGGACAAGAAGCCTCAGTCCTAGATGAAGATATGTTGGTAAATAACTGATGCTAAGAGAGGAAGAGATGGTTTTCCTTTCTAGTATGATACCTGATAAGTAGTCCAAACTCCAAGGGACAGATCTACACATAAGAGCACTTGGGAAACACAGGTTAGACTCAATAAACCTTGTAAAAAAAGAAAATAAGTATGTCCTCTCTTAAACAGTAGGATCTTACCTTCATGTTCTAGGAAGAAATCAAGGGATATGACGATAGCCTGTGCTATTTTTGGAGTCTCTTGGACTACCCTGACCAGCAATTTGAAGTGTAGTTTCTCCTGTCTGGCGCTATGCTTCCATTATACAGCCTTTAGTTATACCCAAGCTTGGGTATATATATCTGCATGCATTGGAGCTGGAACTGATCTGGAACTTTCTTACCAAGCTGCTAAGGGAGAAAATTAACTAATCCCACATGTAACAGCTAATAAGTACAACAATGACCATCCAAGCAAACTCTCTATTGGTGCTCTAATCTTACGTCTTTTGTTGGGGGTAATCAACAGCTATCTGATAGGACTTAAAACCTACTCAATGGAGGGAACCTATTGTGGTATTGTAAACAGAGCCAAATACATATATCCAGAGAGGTCATAGATCTTTATAATAAATCCCTATTTCTGTAACATCCTTAGACAAACAATTTTCTTCTGTGTGGTAAATATGTATATTTACATTCTGTGTGCTAAATATGTATATTTATATTTGCAAACAATTATTCCTCTCACCACTCATCAAATAAACTTCTACTGCAACAAATAGAGACCCCTATTACAGAGTGCCACAATTGTTAATAAACAAAGAATAAGTGTTTACAAAATGCTTAATCCTCAGTGACACATCTACAGGGTAATCTCTAGCCCTAAAGCTCATGAAACAGAGTAGAACAGGGGATAAAGAGAACATTAATTCAACTCTTAACTCTCAGTAGCAAAGCTTCCCTATGCAACAGATGGTGATCAACACGGAAAACCACGACTGGCCCAAATGTAGAGAATAAGAGACTGCAGAGTGGGTATCCCGGGATAAGACTCTTGTAATAAACCTTACCCACCCAGGGCTCATGAACCACTGCAAAACGGGGTGCAGAAAGATTGTAAGAGCCAGGGGTGGTGGATGACCACAAAGAAACAGAGGTTTCCAGGCAGTTTGGAACTTGTTCATATGCATTTACATCAGTGGTGACAGCATGCACAGGACCCATGCATAGTCATACCAAAGAATCCAGTATAGAACTGGGAAAATATATAAGAAACTCCAACCTTACCTAAGGTTGCTGCTGGTAGCTGTTCACGGTTGAGTGAGGGAGAGGTGGCCTTCTTTAAGGGAGAGATGCTAGATAAGTTGACTAGGCTCCAGTGGGTGAATTCACATCTAGGGACATCTGGGAAGGCAAACTTTACTCACCTTGACATATGTTACAGAATGCAAAAAATCTGGTGTAAAGGAGGCTATGGGAGGTGCAGATGGAGGAGAGGGTCAAAATCTAATTAAGATGCATTGTATGAAATGCACACACATTCAATAAAAAGATATATTGAAAAAATACTTTTCAGTACAGAGTGGAAACTCTTGGTAAGTAGTCAAAAATTGTTGAAATAAAAAAACATAAATATGAAAAATGACAACTAATAGAGAACATTAATTCTGAGTGGACACCAGTAAAGAGGGTCTGGAAAGTGGGGAAGAGGCATGACAATGATCAGAATACATTGTATGAAATGTTTAAATCAATTAAAATATCTTTTTAAAAAAGAGCACTTGCTGCTCTTATAGAGTATCTAGATTTAGCTCCCAGTACCCATATGGCAGCTGACAACCTTCTGTAACTCCAGTACCCAGGGCCTCCTCCGGCACCAGGCATGAATGTGGTGCACATACATACACTCAGGTAAAACACTTACACACATAAAATAACAACAAATAATCTGTAAAAAATTTAAAACTGTAACATGAATTATTTTAAAATCCTCTATTTCTAAATTCATTCCTCTAACTTGTTGCATCATTTATGTTATCATTTTTGAGACATAGCTATTGATTGATTATTTATTCTATTCCACTTACTGAAATCTTTCTTTCTGCTTTTGTTAAGAATCACTTGCATTAGCAGAGAATCAACTGAGCTTAATATTTGCCTTTTTTGTTTTTAGAAATTAAGGACCATGGTTCTTTGACTTTTGTATCTAACCCTTCTAAAGAGAAGGTTGATGGCAGAATTGATGTCATTTATTGCCCACTACATTGTCATATTTTGAAAAATATTTTAGTTGTTATTTTTATTTTATGTGTATGCATGTATTGCCTGTGTGCAGGTAAGTGCGCCTGTGTCATGCAATGCCTGTGGAGGACAGAAGAGGCTGTCGGATCCCCTGGAACTGGAGTTATGAACAGTTGTTAGCTACCATGTGGGTGCTGTGATTTGAACCCTGGTCTTCTACAGTAACCACCAGTATTCTTAACTGCTGAGCCATCTCTCCAGCCCCAAATCTTAGCGTACCTGGGTGGGCACGATGTCATATTTTTAGAAAGAGTTTTCTGGACTTTTAAAAGAATATTTTCAAAGTCTAAGTTCTAAAACTTCAAGTTAGTCAAGATGTCTATCATGTACACATCATCCATCTTTTATCATCTGAGTTGTGTCTTTGCTCTTTTGTTCTTCACAGAACTACATCTATCGAAACTTTCTCAGCTGATTAAATGTAATTCAAAATTTGAATTTGTTTTTGTGACTAATGATTTCACTGAAGAACACTAATATTATGTTCATTTTCCTTCGGAAATATTCCAAATTATAATTCTAGTTTTGTTAATTTGATTTGTATTTCTCGAATCTTCTAAATTTTTTTCTTAATTATGTTCTCAATGTTCACAAATTATTTATGTGATTTATTTTCCTCTTTTTTGCTCTATTTGTTAAATTCATAATTTTTTCATAAATTCTCTTTCTATCATTCTTCAGTTTATATCACTGTTTTTTAAGAAAATGAAGTTTTTAGGGTGCCTGAGATATAGAAAGTTTCACTCTGTAATCTCATTTCTATTGTGCCACAATACATCAGTACATTTTATTCAGCTCTGTGCTGCCTGGCATTTCCCTTTACCCTTTTATCTGCTGTAATTTCAAAGGTGCCGTGTAAGATTCATTTTGTCCATGTGTTTCCCCCCCCCTTGGGTTTATTCATCTTTGAAGAGAAACAAGTCTATCAGAGCATAATCTCTCTCTCTCTCTCTCTCTCTCTCTCTCTCTCTCTCTCACACACACACACACACACACACACACACACACTAAGAGATGGAAAGAAAAAAACTGAAGAGAAAAGAAAAGAAAGTGTTACTGGAGTTGACTTTACGTTTCTCCCTTTGATGTGGAAAATTTTGGTTATTTTTCAAAGATATTCCAAGTAGAGTCTCAGGACTGATAATTTACATTTTATACCCATACACATACTTGCAGCGACTTGGGAGTTGAGAGCAAATGAGAGTGAAAAGATAACACACTGGGAAATTGTCTTCTAAAGTAATTATCTCTGATTCTATCTAAACTGCAAGAAAGTAACTCACTATATTTTCAGGAAATTCAAGTCAAGTCCCATCTTGTTCAATTGTGAGTACCCTCTGATTGAGACTCCAAAATTTTTAGCACTATTTTTGTAAATTTATTCTCTTAGAGATGCTGTGTCCTTGGTCAAAAGTTCATTTGCTTTGACTATTTCATACAAATAGAATTTTACAGGATTGGAGAGATTGCTCAGTGGTTAAGAGCACTGGCTGCTCTTGTAGAAGACCCAGGTTCAACTCCCAGCACCCACATGGTAGCTAACAACTGTCTGTAATTCCAGTTCGAGAATATCCAATGCTCTCTTCTGACCTCTGCAGACATTGCACAACAACAAGGGTCCACCTACATACATGCAGGCATTACATAAACATAAAAAATAATAAAATATTTAAAATAGTATTTTACAAATTATATGAACATAACAGAATTATAAGCATACATATTTTCCTTAACATCAAAGGTAAAAGCTAGTTATCATATCCATCAACTTACATACCTATCATCAAAGAGTTATCATTTTCTTGTGCTGCATAACTGAAACCTACAACCGAACAATAGCTCCCCATTCCTTTTACTCCCCCACCTCTTGTTCAAATCATGCCACATTGTATGAACATGTCATAGAATTGCTTTGTATCTCATAGGCACATGCAATCATTATTGATCAATGTTCTATAAATTAAAAATACAATAAAATTATAATGTTAATACAACAGAAAAAACAAACATATGAAAGTTAATATGGAATATTTTCCAGGAAAACAAGGCAAATAATTACCAGTCATGACTCAATGATTTCTCTTTTGATTTTATTTATTTATTTATTTAATTTTTGGTCTTTTGGAGACAGAGTCTCCCTGTAGCCCCAGCTGCCCTAGAATTTACTATGTAGTCCAGGCTGACCTTGAACTCACAGAGATCTGCCTGCCTCTGCCTCCAGAGTGCTGGGATTAAAGGCGTGCGCCACTATGCCCAGCTTTCATTTTATTTTTAATATGTTATTACACAATGTTTAGATGACATCTAAATTGTGTACATTCTTTCCTGTACAATGTCAAATGGATACACAATATAAAGCTATTTTGCTTACTAGACACATGCTTCAAATGTGCAGTGATATGTTTACCCTTTCATATTATTATCCATTAGAATGATTTGGCATGGGGAGCCAATTACAAATAAATATCATATCTTCTTTTTCTTTGTTTGCTTATTTCTTTGTTTACATTTGAGACAGAGTCTCCTTGTAGCCCCAGTTGTTCTCACTATGTAGATCAGGCTGGCCTCAATCTCTCAGAGATTCATCTGCTTCTGCCTCGCTAATCTGTGTTAGGATTAAAGCTTGTGCCTCCATGCCTGGCTAGATCTCATATATTATATGAAGCAATTTCAGTATTCAGGCACCAGTTCAATATACAGTACTAATGCAAAGAAAAATTTCAAATATTATCTATTAAATATTACTTAAACTTTAAGAATCATATTTAAGACTATCTTTCTTTCAAAAGACCTTTAAGAGTCACATGTATTTTTATCCAGAAATTAAACATCTTCATAAATAAGAAGTATAAAACATTAAAAAGGTGAATGCATTGGAACAGGAATTAAAATATGTGATGATCAAGATATAATTTTTGATGGAGAACTAGATTTAAAGAGTAATAAAATAAAGATTGAGAGGCCAGGGGAATTACACAAGAAAACCTCTGGAGAAGTGACATTTTATCTGAGTTTGTGTTAGGAATGTTTCTTTTTACATTTTTGGTAGAAAAGTATCTGTGCAATGTGGTCTTTAATATGCACAATGTAGACTGTTGCAATATCACAGTTGAGAGAATTAAAAATGTGCACATCAAACTTAATTGTCTAAAGTCTCATAGCTATTTGCGTTCTCCTTACAAAAGAAAATGAAACGAGTTCTAAACTGAACTGGAAAAGATGTTTAAAATCACCCAATCACAGTTTAGTTGTTTATTTTTGCTAATGATCATTGCAAAAAATCTGAAAGTAGAGATATTGTGAGGACACAAAGTAAAACAAAACCTGTTATCAGGGAGAAAAAAAAGAACAGTTTTGAAGAGGCGGATATGGTTAGCAAATATTTATCTTTCAAAGATATTCCCTTGTCCCTGGAACCTGCACGTGTATTTTCCTATACGACCACAGGTTGTAGAACTGATTAATTTAAGAATATTTCAGATGAAGAGCAGATCCAGCATTGTCCAAATATGATAAATTTAATTGCATCAGTCTTTAAAATAGCAATTAAACTTTCCTGGGTATACTGAGGTCTGAGAACTCCATAATGGTTGGAGGTATAATGTGGCAGATTTTGGAGATGGAGGATAAGGCTTTTGAGTTCAAAATCTTGAGTGGCCCCTAAAATATGAAATTCCTTCCTTCAACTATATCCTTCCCTACAGCTCCCTAAACTTTAATTTGATGCCAGTGAGACTCCTGACACACTTATGTCTTAAAGAAAGGTGAGAACATTATGATATTATAAGCCAATAAAAGTGTGGACGTGTTGTAACATCATTACAGAAACAAATACACACACACACACATATATATATATATATATAATTTCCAAATGAAGAGAAATTTATAATATTCTGCACAAATAGAAACAGAAGTGAAGAATAAAGCATTGTTTTATATATTGGCATTTGCATTAGTTAGTAACTTTAGTAGAAGCTAATTCATTCTTCAGTGTGGTAGGCATAATCCAATCTGTCCAGGAAATGAGGTCTATTAGGAAGGCTTTTGCTTGAGAAAGGGCCAATCTACATGCTCTTCCTGTGCTTTCACATCCTTCTTATTACTTTTTCATCCGTGGTCTTAGTTCTTGGGCATTGGCAATGACATTGAATTACAAGACCATTATCCCTGGCCCTCCAAACTTTCACAACTACATGAACCAACTTCCACAATAACTTTCCTAGTTATTTCATCTGTCTATCTACCATCTATCTATCTATCTATCTATCTATCTATCTATCTATCTATCTATCATCTATCTATCATCTAAAATTATCTATCTATCTATCTATCTATCTATCTACCTACTTATCTATCTATCAATCATCTATCTATCATCTATCATTTATCTATCCTCTAACTCCATCCATCTGTCCATCCATCCATCTGTCTATCTATCATTTATGTATCTCAGATTATATTGGACATATTTCTGGAAAATCTTCATATGCCTTATTTTATTGACATACTCTTTTTTACACATTTTCAGTACCATCATTGCTGATTTTTGACACTAAAGTGTGCTGTTCCTCTATTAGCAGAGTATGAGTGTGAAGTGTTGCATTTGAAAATAGCAAGAGGAACAACAAACCAAAATCAATGGTTTTCAGAAATTGATAACATTTGTATTACAGTTACATTTTATAATTACTATTTTCCTTTGAAATTTATTATAATAAATAAAAATAATACTCTGACATTAAGATAGGGTAAAATTATTGATCTACTAGAAAGACAAATTAAGTTGTTTTACTTTATTTGTATCTTTAACAAGGTATATTAAATAATTCTATTGCATTAGCTTATGTTCATGTTTTGTGTCCCATTTGAAAATGAGCAAATATTAGTTGCACAAAATAGTGATTTCATTTTAACATCTTCAAACATATATAAAACACACTGAAAGCTTATTCATAATTCCTTATCCTCTTTTACCTTTCCCTATTTGAATTCAGTTTTTCTTCAATATATATTTTTTATTGAATTATTGTGCATTTCATATAAAACATCTTAATCAAATTGATACCCACACCCTTATTTGCACCTTTTCACAGACCCCCCCCACTACCACCAGATTTCATGAATTATGTTATATATGTTAAGGCCTACCCTGACGAGTTTGTATATCAACACGTCCCTCACTGCAAGTTCATCCACTGGAGTCTAGTCTGCCTATCTAGAGTCACTCCCTTAAAGAACTACTCTCCTCACCCAGAAGTAGACAATTGCCAATAGTTCCTCTGCTAAGGTTATGGCCTGCTACCCAATTCTCCTGTTCTATTCTAGGTTCTTCCTTGATTGAGTTGGCATGGGTCTTGAAGATGCTGTTACCATTGTTGCAAGTTCATATGAGCAAATTCCTGAAACAAAAGGTCTCTGTTTCCTTATATTCATGCACCAACCCGATTCTTATGTCTTTTAGCCCTGTCTTCAATGATCCTTGAATCTTAGGTTTGATAGATTTAATATACAAGTCCTATCCAGGGACACACTCTGTAGTCTCATATTCTCTCGCTAAAACTTAATTGCAGCCTCCTGTGTGCATCACAATCTGCTGTATGAGGAAGCTTTACTGGTGAGAGTTGAGAGTTATGTCAGTATTATCACAGCCCTCTGTTCTGATATGTTCCATGAGTCTTAGGTGTAAGAGGTTCCACTGTAGATATGTCACCTAGTGCTGGACTTTTTTAGGTATTTTATTGAGGTCTTTGATCCATTTGAAGTTGACTTTTGTGCAGATGCAGTTTTGTGAGCACCATTTGTTGAAGTGGCTCTTTCCTTCAGTGTGTGTTCTTGCTACCTTTGGGAGATATCTGGTGGCTGAAATTGCATGCATTGATGTTTAGGTCTTCTATGATGTTTCATGGGTCTGCATGTGTGTTTTGGCACAATCACCATGCTGTTTATATGACTATAGATCATGTAGTTTGAGATGTGGTATGGTGATCATCCCAACATTGCTCTTTTGCTCAAGATTGCTTTGGCTATCCACAGTCTTTTGTGATTACATATGAATTTCAAGATTTTTTTTTCTACTCTGTGAAGAATTTCATATATTTTGATTGACAGTGCATTGAATCTATAGATTTTTTAGTAAGATTGTCATTTCCAAAATATTAATTCTACCATTCCATGAACACAATAGGTCCTTCTATCTCCCAATGTCTTCCTCTATCTCTTTTTTAAAGATTTAACTTTTCATTGTAGAGAATCTTAATGTTTTTATTAGGTTTATTCCTCGATTTTGAGGTAATTTTGAATGGTTTTCCATGAATACTTTTTCTGATTGCTTGTTATCGGTATATAGAAAAGCTACTGATTTTTGTAAGTTGATATTGTAACCTGCCACTTTGCTAAAAGTCAATCCATCATTTTCAGCAGTTTTCTGGTGGAATTTTTGGTCTCTCTAGGTACAATAGACCATCTCCAAATAGTGATAATTTGATCTCTTCTTTTTCAAGAAGTGCTTCTTTGATTTCCTGCTCTTGTCGCATTGCATTAGCAAGATTTTCAATTACTATATTAAAAACGGGTGGAGATAGTGGACAGCCTTGTGTTTTTCCAATTTTAATGGGACTGCTTCCAGGTTTTCTCCATTTGGAATGATGTTGGCTGTAGGTTTGTTGTACATTGCTTTAATTATGTTGAGGTATGTTCCCTCCAGTCCAGTTCCCTCTAGGACTTTTAACATGAATGCTTGGTGGATTTTGTCAAAGATTTTTTTTGCCTGTATTGAGATGACCATGTGGGGTTTTGCTTTTTTGTTTTAAGTCCAGTTATATGATTCATTATATCAATTGACTTGTGTATATTGAATTATAATTGCATCTCTGGAATAAAGCTGACTTGAGTTTGGTGGATGAGCTAGTTTTTATGTGTCTGTATGCAGTCTTTGAGTTTTTTTTTTTTTTTTTTTTTTTGAGAATTTTGAGTCTATGTTCATGGTTTAACTTTGGTGGCACCCGTGAATTTAGACATTCATTCATTTCTTTTAGATATTCAAATCAATTTAATGGAGTATAAGTTTTTAAGGTATTTCCTTATAAGGTACTAGGTTTTTGTTTGTTTTTGTTGTCTGTAGCGATGTTTCTCCTTTCATCTCAGATTTTGATAATTTGGATTTCCTATTTCTTTCCTTTTGTTAACCAAGTTAAGGGTCAGTCTATCTTGTTTAACTTTTCAAAGAACTAAGTTTTAGATTTATTAACTCTATGATTTTTTTCTTTGTTTCTTTTTCATTAATTTCTGCTCTTTTTTTTTTTTTTAGTTTTTTCTCATCTGATAGGTTTGGTTTGGATTGTTCTTTCTCTTCCTGATTCTGGAGTTCTACTGTGAAGTTATTTATACATGCTCTTTCTCATTTTTAATGTAGACACCTAGAATTATAAACTTCCCTCTTAGTACTGCTTTTAACGTGTCCCAATTTTGCTGTGTTGTATTATCATTTTCATTTTAATTCCAGGAATATCTTTATTTCTGTATTAATATCTTCTTTGACCCACTCATCATTCAGGGGTGTGTTTTTTAATTTCCATGTATTTGTGAGGTTGTCAAAGCTTTTTTGTTGTTGTTGATTAGACCCTTTATTGTACTGTGGTCTGATGCTTGGGATTATTTCACATTTCTTTCTGTTGAGGTTTATTTCATGCCCCAATATGTTGTCAATTTTAGAGAAACTTGCTTGGGCTCTTGAATATCAAGTATACTCTTTGTTGCTTAGGTGGAATATTCTATAGATTTCTTTTACGTCCATTTGATGTAAGATGTTATTTTAGATATCTCTCTGTTTACTCCTTGTGTAATTGACCTGTCTATTGGAGATATGGGATGTTAAATTCACCTACAAAACCAAGTTTGGGTTAAACTGTGTTTCATAATCCTATAGTACTGTTTTTATGAAATTGGGTGCAACGGTGTTTGGTGCATATATGTCAATTTCTTCTTGGTCTATTGTTTCTTTGATTAAAATGAAATGACCCTCTGTCTTCAAAATTTGTTTTTATTTAATTTTTTGTGTATTTCATATGAAGCATCTCAATCTTAATCGTCTTTTACCCCTGTCCCCAATGGCACAGTCCCACAGCCTGCCCCCTTACTGTCATTGTGTTAAGGGCCTATTGTGGCAAGTTAGTGTCCCCAGACATTCCTCAGTGTAAGTTCATCTGCTAAGGTCTAGTCAGCTTTTCTAGAGTCCCTTGATTTAGGAAGATCAGCTCTTCCTCATCTAGCAGGAATCAGTTGCCAATATTTCTTCAGGTAAGATTAGGGTCTGCTGTCTGTTTCCCCAGTTTTACGGTAGGATTTTTTTTCCTTGAGTTTGTATTGGGACTTGAGCATGTTGATACCATTGCTGTAGGTTCATATGGTCAGGTCCCAGGAGCTTGTAGGACTCTATTTCCATATGGTCATACACTTCCTCCCTGGCTCTTAAATCTTTAGGCCCCCTGTTACACAATGCTCCCTGAGCCTTGGATGAGTGAAGTTCAATATAGGAGTTCTGTGCAAGAACCAGCATTCTGCAGACTCATAATCTCTACACTTTGGCCATTTGGGACCTTTTGTGTTCTTGGTGCTCTGTTGCATGAGGGAAGCTTCATTGATGAAATTGAGACATTCATGACCATCTTTATCTCTTCTGATTAATTTTACTTTGAGGTCTATATTGTCCATTTCCATTCTCCTTTTACTACGATAGATAGTTTTGATGGTTTTGCTGGGTTACATATTACAGGTTAGCATCCATGGACATTTAGAATTGGGACTACTTTGGTTCAGACTCTTTTGACTTTTATAGTTTGCATTGAAATGTCTATTGCAATTCTGATGGCTTTTCTCTTATATGCAACTTGTTTTTCTCTAACAGCTTTTAGTACCCTCTCTTTGTTCTATATATTTAGTACTTTTAGTATGATGTGCCTTGGGGAGTCTCTGTTCTGGACTTGTCTAATTGGTGTTCTACGTGCTTCATGTATCTGTGTAGGTATGCCTTTCATTAATTTGGGGACATTTTCTTCTATAATCATGTTGAAGATCTGGCCAATGCCATTGACCTGAGATTTTTTTCCTTCCTATATGCCTGTGATGTGTAAATTTGGTGTCTCCATGTTATCACACATTTCCTTCATATTCCATTTATGTGTTTTCAGGGTTTTTTCATGATTTTTTCTTGAGGAGTCCAGTTCTTCAACTTTGTCATTCAGTCTTGATTTTTTCCATTTAATTCATTCTGTCCATGAAGCTTTCTCTTGTCATTACAAATTGACTTACTGAGTTTTTTCAATTCCATCTTCATTTTGGCTTGAGTTTTCTTCAATGTTGCTATTTATTGTGTGAATTCAATTCTCAAGTCCTGAATTGTTTTTGTTATTTCATTTAGCCTCATATTTGTATTTTCTTGACATTCTGTTACAAGTTTATGCCTCTTTGTGTTCTTTGAGTTGTTTGTCCATGTGTTCTTTAAGTTCCTTCTTGGCCATGTTTATGATCATTATTTTAAATGCTGTGTTGTAGGTTTCCTTTGGTTGATTGTCATTGTAGTGCACTTCTGTGGGACTGGTGCATTTTGTTGGGGACATAGTCTCTTGGGTTTTCATACTATTATTTGTGTTTTTGCATGGTCATTCAGTCATTTTGATGTTTTTTTTTTGTCAGCTGTATGTCTTACAGGAAATTCTAGTCTGCTTTTATTTAGTTGAAGTATGGTTTTGTTTATTTTGTTGATGTTGCTTGGTTGCTTTTTGCTCAGGTATGAATAGTTAGTTGATGTGTGCTTCAGATTCTCACACTGTGACAGGCTTTTCTGTGTAGTAAGCAGCTCTGTGGCAGGCAGATCAGGAGGGGAAGAATGGTAAGACCAGGGTAGGAACAGCCTATGGAGGGTCTAACAAATGAAGTTGGAAAATTGAGCTAGTTTGAGTGCAGAGGATCAGGAAGTAGTGGGAGGGTCTGTCTAAGAGTGTAGTCCAGAGATCTGGAAGAGAAGGGGCAGGTGCTGGTCAGAACCTAAGGCTACAAGGTGGACCAAATGTAGTAAAATAATGGAGCTGTTCAGACTGCAGAGGAATCAAGGAGCAGTGGGCAGGACATGACTTACAGGCAGGTCTGTGAAGGCAGATCATGAGGCAAAGGTTAATGTGGGGTTGGGGAAAACCTTTGGAGGGTCTAACAAACTAATCTGGGAGATTAGGCTAGTCTGCATAAGGAAGCTAGTTCAGAGATATAAGGCAGAACAGCAAGAGAAGGCCTGGGCCCGAGGATAGAACTGGGACAGAGGATGGGGAGAGCCCATTTTCCCAGTTCTGTGTTGGGTTTTTGTCTGATTAAGTTCGCATGGGTCTTGTGAATAGTGACACCATTGTTGTAAGTACATATGAGTAAGTTCCCAGAGGCCAGAGGACTTTGTTTATTTACAGCTTTTACAATCTTTCCACCCTTTCTTCTGCAATAGTCCTTGAACCATGGGTGCATCATACTCCGTTGGATGAAGATGCCTCCTTGCTGAGAGTTGAGGGATGCATTATAATTTTTGTTACTTCCTTTTCCACTATGTTCCATGAGCCTTAGGTGTAGAGGTTTCACTGTAGATGTGTCACTTAGGGCTGGTCATCTCTCAGACACTTATTCTCTGTGTGAAGCAAGTTTTGGAAATCTGTAATAGTCTCCATCTGTTGCAAATGAAGTTTCTTTTGTGAATGGTGAATGGCAAATATGTTTGTTAATAAGGATCCATATTAGGCATACTATAAGAAATTACATTTGATGAGTGATATGACAGGTAGGGTGTTCTCTAGGATCTATGACATTTACAGTCATGTGTATTTGAGTGTGTTTACAGTGCCACCCATGACTTCTTTCCCATTGAAAGGGACCTAACTCCATTTAGGTAGCTGTTGATTACCCTCAAGACAAAATTTTCTCTGCTGCCCCACGATAGCCATTGTCGAGGTTATTAGGATCTCTGTCCTAGTTATTTTCCCTATTGCTGTGATACAAACAGTGACCAAAATCAACTTGGGGAGGAAAGGGTTTATTTGGCTTACAAACAATCCATCACCAGGGGAACCAAGGTAAAAACTCAAGACAGAACATGGAGTACAGTCCATGGGGAAAACTGCTTACTGGCTTGTTCTTCTGGCCTGTGCTCAGCCTACTTTGTTATACAACGCAAGACCATCTCTACAGGGGTGGCTCTGACCACAGTGGGCTGGAGCCTCCCACATCACCTAACAATCCAGAAATACCAGACAGACATGGCCACAGGCCAATCCAATGGAAAGAATTCTTCAGTTGAGATTCCCTCTACCCAGCTTTGTCAAGTTAACAACTAAAGCTATCTAGCACAATCTCCTTTAGCATCTTACAGAATATCCTCCAGAACTATGAGAGCTAGTGTTCAGGAAGTAGAATTCCAGGTCTGTTTCAGATCCATTGCTCCAAGTCCTGTGTTTAAATATATTTTGTCTTCAGAAACAGGTTCTTACCTTCAAGTTGTGGGAGATAATCAAGGGCTGTAACAATAGTTTGTGTTATTTTGGGTGTCTCTTGGACTGCACTGACCAACAACTTGAAGGACAGTTTCTCTTGTCTGGTACTGTTTCATTTGTTTGCTTGACTGTTTGTTTGTTATATAGCCTTCAGGTACACATATGCACTCATGTTCAGATATTGTATGTGTATTTTCAGTACTTTTGACCTTATATATTTCTCCCTGGATTTTTGTGCCACCTAAGCTTTATTTCTCTCTCCTCTCTTCCTGTATGCACTCCCTCCTCCCTCCCCAGTTAAAGTAGCCTCATTTTCCCAATTTTTCCCTTAATACTACCTATCTCCTATTATACCCCTCTCTTGAGCTCCTTCTTTCCTTTATCTCTGTGTTTCCTTGTATATGCATACCATTTCTAATCCTGTTTCTACTTTATCAATTTCTCCCTTAAACTTATATTCCAAATTTTAGAGAAAACAAGTTCTGTTACTTTTCTCCACACTGTGACAAAATACATGCCAAAAGAATCTTGAGGAAAATGTTGCAGTCCATGATATGGAAGGCACTGAAGTAAGAACATAAGGCAGCTGGTCTCATTGCCTGCACCATCTGAAAGCAGAGGTATGAATGACAGTATTCAGATAATGCTTGTCTTTATATTTAGTCCATGACCCTGGCTCATATTATGGTGCTGCCTGTATTTAGTATGGGTCTTCCCACTTCAATTAACCTAATCTATGAACAACCACAGAAGCCTTGACTACAGTGAAATGTGTCAGAATAAATATTGATGTATATTTAACTCTATTGGGTCTGAAATTTTATGCTTTTATAAATAAATCTCTTCAAATTACAGAAAGTATAATTGAAGGCTAAGGGAAAAATTCTCAAAAGATTTTTTTTTTATTTTAAGTAAATTTATTTATTTTTT
>NW_008348789.1:4183655-4198306 GCF_000622305.1 Nannospalax galili
GAGTAACATGAATGATTTTATTTTCCAGATCATAATTTCTAATATGTTCCATATTGGAAATTGAAATTGTGTTTTAAAATATTTATTAACTAAAATATCAGATTAACTTATTAAACTCAAACTCACATAATATATTTATGAAAAAATATACATCTCAGTCCAAAAGTAATTGCAAAGGAGAAAAACCTTTTTTTAAAAAAAAGTTATAAACATGTGGTTTATAAGAGGGTCTGCACTTGATCATTATATGCTCTTTTGGCTTGAGTATGATATAAATATCATTTTTGCCTGAAAATATAGGGGTATTTTATTAACGTCAAAGAGAACAACCATGAGACAAAATTAGTAAAGGCTGTGTGCTCATAAGCCTGTGACAAAATGGAAGCTACTTATTCTTTCAAGAAAGGACAAAGGTATTTTAAGAATAAGTTTGTTTTAAAGAAAAAAAGATGGATTCTGTTTAGCAATTATGGAATCATTGGCATGAAAGTTGGAGAAATGTTGGAGACTTTTTCTAGGTAGCCAGAAAACTATGTATAGGCCAAAGGCTAACTGGAGTAGACTTCCTATGAGGAAAATCTTGTTGAAGAACTACTGTCTGCAGTTCATAATATTCCAGTGGTAGAGGATATTTCAATTACTGTGGGTGGTAATTTCCATTTCTTGATAATACACAGACACTTTACAGGTTTCAGTTTACTAACAATAAGTTGTGATGGGTTAAGTGGAGCTACTTCAGTGGACTTTCCATTCTCAGGTACATGTCAGTCCATTGATCTCTGTGGCCCTTAGATGGTGCTTTTATCATTCCATGACACTGTAACACTGCAGAATCATCAGCAATGTATGTTTTCCTGATGTGTGCAAATCTCACAGTGATATATTTGATTATATAAACATTTTAATATTCATTTATGTAATCGCTGACCCTGTCAAAAGTGCTCTAATATAGGAAAGCTGAGATATTCTGTTGTAAACACGTTTTCTAAAAATCCAGGTTTCACAAAACAAAAGTCCAGTTATATCAATAGCAACAAATAATATTTAGTTCTCTTCATTACAGTGGTATGTTCAGTTACCTTCTAGAAAATCTTTGCCATATACCCAAGGGAGAGTATAAATCATTCTTTGGAAAAAAATACTGTTTCTTGGGGGGGAAATCATCTGATTCAGCTTGCACCTCCACAATCATATTAGTGCTTTTCTTCAAGACTATGTTAACATGTTGGACCAGCAGCTTAATGAGAAATTTCCAATTTATCAGACTCAACACCAAAAGGGTATACAATGTTTCATTAGAATTTAGATTATTCCTGAATGAAGAATAACAAGTTGCTGTTTTTGTTTCCTTCTGAATACATGGAGGTGGAGTATACAATGTTGGTTAAATGGCTTAATTTCAAACTTAGTGTAAAGTAACCAACATTTTCAGGCATCATTGTTTTTTCATCATAAGCACAACAGGAAATTGTTGTTATTGTGTTATTGAGGAAATACTTTGTCTTCAAGTGCTACTCAGAACCTCATTGGGTACCCCAGAATATGGGGCCTAGCTCTTGAGAGTGGCAGTGATGAGGAACTATTGAATATTGAATCTCTAGTCTTGACTTAATGTTCCTTTTTTCTGTTATTGTTGTAGGAATAACACTGCACAAATAATATACACTATGTTAATTATAAAGGTTTGTGTAAATGCAAATAGCTATATCAGTGTCACAAGTATTGGTTGTCCTGCCGATTGAGTTACTATTAATGATTGTATTGGCCTAAAACATCAATGTGTACTGTAACTCATTGGTTTTGGTAAATGTGCCCAATTTCCTTTATACTATCTGTTTTATCCAGTTAAGTTGTAGCTCCTACTATCTTTAGAAATTATTCAACCACACAACTATTTTATCCTCAAAGTAGACCTAAAAATGCTCATCTTCTGGCTCTTTTGTTTCCTGGTGTCAAGCATGTGGCACATGTTTCACTAATCAAATTTACTCCAGTACTAGAAATTTACAAAGAATGATTGGCTGTACATTTTTGTTCAAAACATAGCAACAGCGTGTGGATACTGTTGATATTTGAGATTTCAAGACAAGTTAAACTATCTGCATCAGGGTACAAGAAGGATATTAATAAGCATGGCTTAGCACAAGCATTGGGAGCGCCCTGACAGTCCTTTAAACTTACCTTTATGCTTAATCATCGAACATCAAATTCCCCTTGAAATGAAGTTTACCAACTGAAACATACAGTGCTTTATGCTGGGCCATTCCTCTTTTGCATGAGGTATAGGCTGATAAATATTTTACAAAAGATAGCTCAACACTGATGAAATCTCATTGTCTTAGTGTATGCCAGGGCAAGAGGAGCAGCAGTGAGTATTTAGGTTTGTGGTTCTCTCTTTCTCTCCCTCTCTCTTTCTCTCCCCCGCCCTGTGTGTGTGTGATCACGTGTATATATGTTTGGATGTCAGCAAGATTATTATATATAATTGGCTTATATAACTATGAAACTGAAATTTTATTTCTACAGACTGGAGACTCAGGAGAGCCAGTGGTGCTATTCCATACCATCTTGAAGAGTTTAGAAATAAGAGTGATTGTTTAATGCCTTCCGAAGGCTTGAGAAGATGATACAGCCCAGTTTAAGCAGGCAGGTAGCAATCAAAAGAAGAGTGGTCTTTCTCCTTCTGATTTTGCTTTATTATGGATTTAAGGAAGTTGAAGAATGTCTGTCCACATTTCACATTGGGGTGGGCACAATCTACTTTAATAATTCAGCTTACAGAAATTCAAATCTGTGTAATACTCAACATAGTATCCAAAACAATACAGAAACAATACACATCCAATACCCAGAACTGATTTTAACCAGATTCCTATGTATTCCTTGATCCAATACATTTGATACCATAAAACAGCCTCACTTATAATCAGAATAAAGTAATATATAGATACTAATAATTTCTATGGCAAAATTTCATGGGTTTGAGTCATATAAAATAAGATTAATCTCAGTGTGTTAAATATGGCACACTTAATATGACACCGACATATTCTGTCACAGGAATTTTCTAAGCATTATTAACATTTAAATGAACATCTAATAAAATGTGCTTGCTTAATCATTTAGGCTTGGAAACTTCATAAAAAGAGGTAAAAGACCAATGGTTCTCCATGAGAGTGAGAACTCTTGTGTTTTATTTGTTCTTTTCAGAGTTTTCAACAGATAAAAGTATATGAATAATTGATAAATAATATTGTATTTTGTGCCAGACATTGGATTGCTGTCCATACAAAGTATTTATTGGACAGAGACTGACAACCATTTCATTAAGTACTCAGGGATTACTGTTCAAAGGTATAAGCCCATAGTTTTGATGGACTGGAAGCTTGTTCTTTATAAATTATCCTTGTGCATAACATACTCCTTAACCTTTTCTTAATGGATCTAACAAATCTCACAGGAGTACATTCTATGAATTTGAAAGCAAGACTTGGGTTTCTTGGAAGCTCTGAGAATGCAGGGTAAATGCCTCCACTTACTGAGTTGCTAAGTTTTCACTCTTTCCTTCTGCTTTCTGTAATTTGGGGGATTTGAAAGGTGTTTTGAAGTATATTTGAACTAGTTTTAATTTTTGCCAAGAGTCTTTGTTCTAATCAGGTGTTTTTAGGGTTATTAATAAAGTGGTTGGACATCGAAGAGTGGGTTTATGTCTCATATATAGTTCATTGAAATTCATTTGCTCTGATTTATGGCATCAGTTAAATCACATCTAGAATAGGTAGTATTAGATAAAAATGTGTGAGTACATGTTGGCAGCTAAAACTGTGTGCAAATAGTAATTGTTATGACTGCTAAATCCTTTTGATGAATTAGTCTTTAATTACAATAGTAAAACTTAAATGTTGTATTCTGAATATATCAATAACTGAACTGAATTTTTCAGAGCATGTCTTACAGAAACTTTGGATATGATTTTTCAACCTGTTTGTCTAGTATAAGCATGAAACTGTACCAAGACCTTAAAAGTACATCTAAAAATAGAGATTGTGTGTGTGTGTGTGTGTGTGTGTGTGTGTGTGTGTGTCACCTGGGTGGAAGATGACAGAAGCAGATAGCGCTAAAGAATTTTCTAAAAATAAAACGCACTGCAGAAAAGCTCTGCAATCGTACTGGGAGTGCCAAATATCAGTGCATCAGTAGCCAAGGGATAAAAAGGGTATAAAAATTCCATTTCCTTAAACTCCACACTTTCCTGGAACAATGTAGAGGAGTGAGCTGTGCTGCCAAATAAGACCTTAACTTGAAATGCCAAAAAGTCTCTCGAAAGCAGTTTTACAAAGATGATATTTTAGGACAGAAGATCAGCAAGCCTTCAGCTCCTGGTGTCTCTTTATCTTATTTATGGGTCTGCTAAAGCTGTAAATAATGAATTTGGAAATTGAATTCAAACATAAGAAAATGGGGTGCTTTAAACTACAATATCAGATACATATCAGCTGTACTGTTTTCTCTCTAATACTGTTTTTAGTTGTGTATCAGTTTGTGCATTCTAATTCAAACCTGCTCCTTTATGGAGCCATTGCTCTGCTCAGCAGAAAAACCTTATTTTTATCACAGGAACCTGGATAACATTATGTATTACAATTCACATACAACTATTCTAGAGAACCTGGAATAACTAGCAGAATACTATATCCATGCCTTTTCTTACTCAGGATCAGTTATTGAATAATGAACTCATCTTTTTACAATTTAGTCTGAGATAAAGAATATGACCAACCATTGGTACTTAAATCTTTCCCAATCTGTTGTCTTTCATGACATCACGGACAACCCACTCTTGCCTTCTGTGGTTCTTCAGCCTTATTGCTGGAATCTAATCATGTAATAAAGTGTTCCACAGTTTTACGGTTTTTGCACAATTTCTTTAAGAACAGGGAAAGTGTCTTCTCACACAGCTTTCAACCAGAGAAAGATCCAAAATATGTTAGTGAAGGGTCTCAGTAGTTACAACAACGTTTTAAATGTAACCTGAATTCTTTATGTGAGTAAAACCTATAAAGCCAAGAACTGACTAAAACATACCAGCTTCTGTGTGTTTTTGCAGGTAGGGAGACTGTGTTAACATTATTTCTTTAGAGATAAATTTGTGCTTAACAGAGATTAAGCATACAAGAATTACGTGTGAACTTTAAATCATTCCTGAATAATTGCAAATTAGATTCATGTGTATTATGAATTTATTGATCACTTCCTTACCAAATCTCTCATGTTTTGCAGGTAGATGTCTCAGATTTCTTTTTTTCCTTTGTTTCTTTTGATTTTTGAGAAATGGACTCGTGTAGCCCATGTAACTCAGTCTGGACTCTAACTCCCTGTGCATTCAAGCATGTCCATGAACTCCTGATCCTCATGCAGAATTCTACATCTGAAGCACTAGGATTACAGGTGCGTACCACCATTCTAGACTTTCTGCCAAATATTCAGAGCAAAATATTACACTGTATTTGAACTGTACTATAAGATTCGGTTTATTGTTCATATTCCAACAAAGTAGAAAGACAGACGTAAATCTTTTATTTATACAACTTTGTGACACTAATTTAATATGAAATTCTTGCTAAAAATTTTAATAAAGATAATGTGTTTAAATTTGTTAGGTATATATTGTTTAAGAAAAAAAACTGTAGAGATTTTTTAGGGGGGAATAGAATTTTAGCTTATTATTAAGGTCTTTATAGTACATTGCATTTTGATTTACAGCATCATTGATTGTTTATTTTTCTTGAAAGGAGATAAACTGTGATGTATGCTTACTTGAGCAACATTTAGTAGGCACATTAGGATTCAGACAGTGGACTTCAAGCTGAGACTGTGCAGTTTCTTTTCATTACTCAGTGGGTAGTACCTGCTATCTTTGTGTGTAATCATCTTTTACACTTTCTTTACACTTTCCAAATGAAACTCTCTTAGAGAATCTTTGGCTGAGTTATACACCTCAACATCGATTAGTAATATATAAAGCTAGAAATTTCCTAAGTAATCTCATCATTGTCTTCTCTCTGATTCCTTCTTCTAAATATTTTCTAAACATCTGACTTTACACTTTACAAAAACTTACTGCATAAAAAATCCTTCAATACTTTTTCACTTAAATCGGGTTGTTTCTTCTATTTTAACCCAATCTCCTACTCTCAACCCTGATCTCAACCCCCTGGAACATGCTCCTTTTCTCTCCTAACCATTTTTTTTTTCTGGCATGAATCCATCTTTGAGTTACCTTTCATCACTTTAGTCATCTCTCTCCAAACAGTCATCAGGTGCCACCTTCCTCGATAAAAATCATTACCACCAGTTTTGTCCCATTACCACCCCTGCTCTTGATCAAGACCTAATTATTTTCTCTAAATAATGAATCAACAATTCTGAAGAAATTAAGCAATTTTTGTTAGAAAAATATTTACACTAAGGCTCATCTTTTCCATTAAATGATTATAATTAATTCCTACATGAGATTTCCCTGTTATACCTAAACAATTCACTAGTACAATTTTTCTACATTTAAAAATAAAAATATTAATATTTTCATCATCATTGGTTATTGTAAAATACATTTTCATGTGATTTTCTTTCTAGTTTCTATTTTAACAGCAGAAACCCTGTGAAGGAGATCCTACATTGAACTTCAGTATGTAAATCAGGGTGAGACAAAGACACAGAAGTGGGATGCTGAACTCATGAACCCTGAACCATGGCTAAATATGCTCCAAAATAGAATATCTTCATAAAGAAGAGACTTTATAATCACTGTCATATGTCAGTCGAAAATCCAATTTGAATGATATTGACATATTTCTAGTGTTAGCTACATCTTAATGTTATGCAATCTATTTAGTTAAGGGTATGTAGGAAGTACCAATGGGTATGATCATGCATTCTTTCTGACCAGAATTATCTTAATTTGTCCTTCAAATAATTATTATTGATTAATGAAACAGAAGTAAACATATTCTTGCAAAGCATAAAAATTCTAAATGGTCAATTCATGAAAGCATGCCATTCCAACAATTAGAAAATAAATGATTAAAAAAATGAAGCCTAGTTGTTCATTTCAGCATTTTAGAAAATTTACACAGTTAAATTTTCCCTAAATTGTACATGCTTTAAAAACAACTTTACAAGTTGTTTTTACTAGTTATCTTTTGTCTAAGTTTCTTCACTGTTACTATGATAAACTACTGTTACAAATCAAATTCTGAGAGAACAGTTTTATTTAAGCTCACAGTTCCTATTACAGTCCATTATACCAAGAAGTCACTGAGGCAGGAGCTTGAGTCCTATCACATCCGTAATCAAGAACAGAGTCAGTGAATGCACGAGGGGTTCTGCTCAGCTTGCTTTCTCCTCTCACCCGGTTCAAGATCTGCTGCCTAGTGAATGGCATCACCCATCATAGTGGGCAGGGTTTCCCACATCCATTAACATAATCATAATCTCCCACAGAAGGGGCCAGAGGCCAACCTGTTCTACACAATTCCTCTCTTTCCAAATGATTCTAGAATGTGTCAAGTTGATCATTAAAAGTAACTATCATACTTTGTATTGACAAATATGAAATAACTACATATATAACAAAAAGCTTGTTTTATATATTCAACTCCTTCCTACATTTTTCTCATTTAAAATAAACAAATTTCAACTCAGATGTTTAGTAATGTCTATTTTTTTTTCTGTCTCTTTGAGACAGGGTCTCCCTGTAGCCCCTGCTGTCCTGGAACTCACTATGTAGACCAGGCTGGCCTTGAGCTCACAGAGATCAGAATGTCTATTTTTAGGAAATGGTCATCAAATCAACCAGGGTCTCATTAGTAAAACAAAATTCACACCTAATGCTTCAATAGAGAATATTTAAAATGAGAAATTACTTACACATATGTTTTTATGAAACTGTTTAGGAGGAAAATGGGATAGTAAGGCAAGAAGGAAATAAACAAGTTTGAAGCAGTTATTCCCATTTGAGTTTAAAGGTCTAAAAAGAGATTGTGTTACTGTCATGCAGAAATGGGGCTGGCTGCTGGGTGAGAGACATCGCCATAGCCTAGAAGCTCCAGGACAGATTACCAGGAAGAGATGAGGCTATAAACAGTCTAAAATCTATCTGCCTCCATCTCTTAGCCATGCTGCTGTTTGGATTAACTTTCCCTGCGTTGAGGAGAAAGGACAAGAAAACAGAGCTGCAAGCAAACAGGAAAATGAGCTCATAGCCCTTGAGAGGATTTGAAAAACCTGGAAGATTTTTATGCCATCTATTTATCTTATGTCAAGATTCCTCAAAAGATGAATACAAAAATCATTGTATAAAAATTTTTAGGGAGAATATGAGATCTCATTTCCTCCAAACTTAAAATACTTAAAAATATTATACTGTTCTTTTTTTTCCCAATTCTGGATAAAGAATCACATTTAACCTCTCTTTCTGTTTGCTTTGTGTATGGTTGCCATTGTGACTTAATGTTTCTCCACTTGTCATAAACTGTTATCTCTCCCAATGAAGTCTTTTTAACTTTTTTCATAAAGATCTTGAAAAATTTTTATTAAATTTGTTCCTAGATTGCTGTTTTGAGTAGGAAATTGCCTCTCATTTTTACTTTTTCTATTGAATTGTTATTATTTCTTAATTATAATTTTAATTTAAAAAGAAACATTAGACTATCATAAAAGCTTAAAATCTATTTCAAAGAACTTCTTTCATTGCGGCATCAAAATTTGCATGTTTTTTTCTGTATTTTCTCTACACTTTGTCCATTTTGTTTTTCTGAAAAACTTGGGAAATGACTAGCAGACATGAGGAGCTTCCCCTCAGCACCTGCAGGGGAATTTCTTAATAAACACCTTAAATAACAACAGAACAGCAGCTAATTTAACAAATTTAACCCAAAAATGTTATGAGAAAAGATTTTCATATAGAAATAATGCTTAGTTTTGCAGAACCTTTCATTTTATCAGCCTTTCTCTTGGGCCAGCCAAGGTAGAGTATCTCATTTAGCTGTCATGTCATGCATCATGCTGATGTTTATGAAGCAGACAGGCCCACTCTTTTCTAGGATATCCCTAAATTTGGCTCATCCCATTGTTATTCAAAATTCATTTCTTTATTTTATAAAACACTATCAAACTTGCACAACTATCCAAGTATTATATGAAGAAATTTCTCCAACTACCAGATAATAAATTGTTAGTGTGACTTCTCTATAGAGCTACAATACAAACACCCACATTGGGAAATTACTACATCTCTCACAGTATTGTAATCAGTTTCTCCCTCAAATTATAATGCTATATCTTAAATTCCCCACAGGATCAGATTTTTAATATGGGCCTGTAAGGAAGTAGTTAAGGATGAATGAGGTTGCAGTGTGGACACTTTGTTCAATAAGATAATGCTCTTATAAAAGGAAGAGATGCCAATTATCATGTACACAGAAGAAAGTCATATGGGATACATAGGAAGATGCCATCTACAGGCAGAAGAGATATCTGACCAGAAAGCAGCAAAAATGAAAACTGGGACTTCTGATCTCCAGAACTGGGAGTAAGTACATTATTTTGCAAGCAACCCAAAATTAAACATGGGAGGATGAGCACTTGTTTTAAATGTTAACCTAGAAAATACTGTCCTGGTAGCATTCAGACTCCTTTGCTCAGACAAACAGACACAGACCAATTGACATAACAACCACCATCTTCTTGCTTTGCTTCTTTTGTAACAGTGAGAATCCTGTATGCATTCCTCTTCATGCAGTTGCTTACTTGACCAATTTGTTTGTATATCTCCTCTTTCATTGCTTCTATCCCTATCCCTGTTAAGGTTCTGCCACTGTATGCAGAGCTTTTTACTGTCTCAGAAACACTCCCCATACTGATCAGGTACACCTTTAGCTGGGTGTCATGCAGTGCTAATGTCTTCTTAATCTGCTGAATATTCAGCAGCCTGATCAAGTCCACCTTGTTGCATACACCACCTTTGCTCACCAAGTGCCTTTAGAAACGTTAAATATTCCAACAGGGAGTGTCTATATCTAGACCATGTATGACGATAGAACTCTAAACTATAATCATTCTAATAAATAGCCCAGAAACTTAAACCTCTCTCTAAACCAATTGGTCTTGAATAGTTATGTCTTTATAAATAACTATTAGCTTCCCTATATTTAATCTCCATTTGACTTAAAGCTCAGAAATAATTAGGAAAAATCTAATATTTTCCACAATCTAGTCACAACAGACACCTTGATTCTAGTTGACCTACCCTAATTACCCAGAAAATATCTACATCCTACACATTTTTTGCCCTTGAGTTTCTGATAAATTTAAGTGACAGTGAGCAACGCTCTTGCAGTAGCAAGTTCTGATTGAAAAGCCTCTGTGTATTGCCGTTTGCGTAAACTGTTTACTTTTACTGCTTTTGTGGAGTCTGCACTGTCACTCATGTATTACTGGGGAAGTCAGCTTCTGACAAGGCTCAGCAATCCACTGTGTCTTTCTTGTGGATGAGTTTCACTGATGTGTTAAGGCAGCAACAGATTTGAACCCCATGCCCTTTGGATTTTGTGTTTTAACTCAATTTTGTGCTCCAATTTTGTTAGCAATTTTAAAATTGCATTTCATTATTTTGCCATGCCTATAGGAATAAAACATTTTTAAAACTCCTTTTTTTTTATTCTTTTGTGCTTCTATATCATATTGAGTCATCTCATGGTAGTGGCATTTGTAGGAGAATCACAGTTCAGAAAACAGACATAGGCTCTAAAGTGTTGGTTCAAGTTGGCTTCACAGTTCAGGTAATTTCTTTATTTCCCAGATTGACATCAACTTGGCACACTTCCCTGTGAGATACTGCACACTTCTAAATTCTGTGAAGAAACACTTACTAATTTGGCTGATTACCTTACATTACAGATCTGGTGATGAGAAGTCCAAAGTAAACTTAACTCAGTGTGCTGAAATCAAGGGTTCAACAGGACTGTGTTCCCTCAAAGATCTTGTCTGTATTCCTTAGCTTGTGGGTCATTCCATCATCTTTAAAAGCAGTAGCACAGCACCTGGAGCTTCCCTCTAGCTGTGCCTTCTGACTCACTCCCACTTTTATAAAGACTCTAATAACCACATTATGTCACACTAGATAAGACAAAATAATCTCCACATGCTGATCATCAAGATAATTAAGGCTGCAAAGTCACTTTGCCACAGATGTATTTACAGGTTCAAGAGATTACAATATAGAGATGACAGAGATGTCTGTAGACAGCCATTTTTCTAACTAGTGTAAAGATGAGTGAAACTAGATGTGCTGTACCTTGAATGGTCCTTTTGTTATTATACTAAAAACATGACTTTGTTGCTGAAAGTGTGATTTTTTTCTGTTTTTCTTCCTGACAAGGGTTTAAGTGGATATCAGATTACAGACCTAGACTGTGAGATGAATCATCAGGAGGCCTAAGACACAAAGTGCATTAGCACTGTTGCTAACTCTAATTGAATCATATACGTCTAAACCTTATGCTAGGTTTGATTGCTTCCTGTCCTCAAAACAACTCAACATCATCTTCTATGTATTTATTTCAAAAACGATCCTTACACCCATCTGTCTAAATGGATAACTTGAAGATGATTTAGGCCTCCAGGGGTCATTCCTAGATACATTTGAATTTAACAAAACGATTCATTTGAAAGTTACCTTAGAGAGGATTTGCCTGGCACAAAGTTCAGTATTTGTTTTATTTGTATAAAATATCCTCTGACCAAAACTTTCATTAGAGTGCTAAAAAGTAAGTTTCTAAAAAGTTAATGAGCTTCATTAATGAGAATTCAGATATCCATTGAGTGTCCACAGTACTATGTTCCATGAGCCTTAAGTACAGAGGTTGCATTGTAGATGTGCCACATAGACTTGGACATTTTCACAGGTAATGTCCGCATGAGAAAAGCTGTGCTACTCTGTAACAGACTCTGTCTGGGGCAAGAGAAACTCCTTTAATGAGTGGTGACTGGGATATTTGTCTGCAAATATAAGGATACATATTTTGCACATAGTAAGAAATTATATTAGTCTAGGGATGTGACAGTCTTGGGGTTTTCTCTAAGATCTATGACTTCTTCTGCCAGCCATGTGCATTTGGCTATGTTTACAGTACTACAAATGAGTTTCCACCCACTTGTTGGCTTTTAGTTCAATTAGGTAACTGTTCATTGCTCCAAGAAAAAGGTGCCACTACTGAACCAATGTCTTATGCTGTGCTGGTCATTGGCAGAAAAGTTCCCAAATGTCCAAAGTGTACAGACTAAGAATCTACAGAATGCTGGCCCTTGGACAATACTCCCATATTAAACTTCACCCACCCAGGGGTCAGGGACCATTGTGGAAGAGGAGGCAGAAAGATCTTAAGAGGCAGGGGGGGTGCACAACCATTTGGAAATAGAGTCCTACAAGCTCCTAGGACCCTGCTCATATGAACCTACAGCAATGATGTCAGCATGCACAGGACCCATGTAAACTCAAGCAGAATTGAGCCAGCATAGAATTGGGGAAATGTGCAGCAGACCCCAATCATAGCTGAAGAAATATTGGCAACAGATTGCTACTGTGTGAGGAAGAACTTATTATTAAAATGAGGTTCTCTAGATATACTGAATAGAACTCGGTAGATAAACTTGCACTGAGGAATGTCTGGGGACCCTAACTTGGCACAACAGGACTTAACACAAATGACAGAATGCATGAATTCCACTGGGGGGTGGGCTATGGGATGGTGTCAGTGGGGAAGGGGTTACAAAGATGATAAAGACTGATTGAGATTTTTCTGTATGAAATACAGAAAAATCAATAAAATGGTTTCTTAGAAAAGTTAATGAATAATTTTGTATATTAAGCAATCACAAAATAATACTCTATTTGACTCCAGCTGATACCTTACTTCTCTAATTATGCTTCTAAGTTCTCTTCTTTCATATATTTGTCAATCCATCCCTGTTCTTCTTGTTCAAATGCTTTTTCAATCTTCAAGTCTTTGAAGATTCACAAAATGTCAGTAGCCTCCAAGATGCACCCACCTGAGATCAGATATGTAATTCACTGCAGTAATTAAACCTTGGAGTAAAACTGAACTAAATCCAATGCCAGAAATGGGTTATCTCTTTTGGGGTTGTTAGTGAGGTCCCATAGACTCCCCAGGCATTACTGGCTGTTGTTAGTGCTCTAGGTTACACGCTGGAAATAGATGTATGACCCTATTGTTGAAGATGCTACTTTCTTGAGTCATAGGACACAGAGAAATCAAGTTGGTGCTGGTATTGAAGCTTCATAGCTACTGGCTAGGTTTCATAATACTGGAAAGTCCTATGAACACCATCAGTAGAGAAGAGCAATCATTAGTCTTTCCAAGTATGAACCTTACAATCGATAATTGGTCTTGCAATATAATTCTCACTAGTGCAATATTGGATCAAATGTTATGGGAGTAAACAAACACTTTCTGATTAGATTTAAGGTCTACTCCATAAGGTGGAACCCATACCTGACATTGTTATCAAGGCTAAGAACCTAGGATGAGGTAGGTCATAGAGCCTAAGGAAAAACTACTAATATTCTGCTAAATGAACGCAGCAATGAATTAACTCCAAATGACTTATTGTTTTATCCATAGATTAGTGCATCAGTCACCCCTCATCAGAGAAGCTTCTTTTGAAATAGATGGCAATTCACATAAAAATGCACAACTGGTCACTGAGCATAAAATAAGAGACTGAAGAGTATTCAGTACTAAATGCAGAATCTATATCACACCCCTCTCCCCAAGATCAAGGGATCATTAAGGAAAAGGGAACTGAAGCCAGACAAAAATCCTAGCATAGATAAGGGAGGTGGTCACCAAGTCCCACCTCTAGCTGCAGAGCTATTGGCAATTGATAACTATTGGGAAAGGGAGAATCAGTTTTCTTAAGAATGTTACCCCTGATAGGTCAGTCGTGTTCCAGGTGATGGAGCCACAATCAAGAGTATTTGGGCAAAACAAAGTGGACTCCATGGGGAAAACAAACAAAGAAGCCAAAAACAAAACAAAAACTTCCACAAAGCTACATAAAGTTGGGGGGCTAGCAAAATAGGGGTCATTTTGAGAAGAGATGGAAGAGGATAAATATGATCCAAATACATTGCATGAAATTCTCAAAGAATTAATAAACTATTATTTTAAAAGTATTTCTCCAAATGTAAGACAAGGCCAGAAAATTTTCCTAAATTTTTAAAAATTGCCTTAGAGCCACACAATTTAGTCTCTTGATAAATATGAGCTTGAGTACCTGCAGTCTGAAACCTCCAACATTAGATAGTATTAGCTCAATAGCTCCAATAATCATATCCAAAACAGTGATAACATACATAATTTGTACCAGAATTCCTTCATGAAAAGAGAGAAAGCATACAGCTTAAATTTTCAAAAGAAAATAAAAAATAATATTGTATGCTATGTGGAAGTTAAGGAAAGTATAAATACAATATCAGCCCTTTCATCCTTCATTCATTTTCTTTTTTAAAAATATAGTATCAGTTGTATTAAAGATGATTTTTTCTGTATAAAAAATGATTTTATATA
>NW_008348789.1:4198441-4204270 GCF_000622305.1 Nannospalax galili
TTTTAATTTATATATATATATATTTTCCTTCATGTAATATGTGCATCCCATGCATGTCTTGAGGCCACAGAGACCAGAAGACATTATGTCCTGTGGAATGGTTCCTGAGGGTACTAGGAGCTAAAATGGGTTCTCTGCAAGAGCAGAAAATGTCCTTACCATTAAGCCAGCACTGTATCCTATAAAACATTTACATATGTTTATACTAATTTTCTGAGAATTTCATACGTGCATACAAAATATTTTGATTGTATTCACCTCCATTCCTCCCCATAACACATTCCAGATCCAACCTCTATCCTTCCCACTCCCTCCCAACTGTATCTCATCTTATTTCTTTTTGAAAATATTCCAACAAGCCCATGTACTCTGCCCACATACTCTTGAGTACAAGACCATCCACTGAAGCTTCATTGACGTACCAGGAGCCACTCCCTTAAAGAAAACTGAAACTCCCTCCTCCAGAAACCATCACTTGTCCACAGTTCCTCAGCTGAGAATGGACACTTGTTAGGTCCTCCTCGCTTTGTGTTGGAATGTTGAATGGCTTGATCTTGTGTAGATCTTGTATAGGAATCTGCTTTGAGCTCATGAGTGCAGTGGTCCTCTCATGTCCTGAAGACACAGCTTCTCTCTGGTCCTCCCCAACCTTTAGCTCTTACAATCTTTCCTCCCTCTTTCTGTGGTGATTCTTGAGTCTTTTGTTTGTGGGATGTGATAAAGACATCCCATTTGTGACTGAGAACTCCACATACACTTGGTCTATGCACTTCGACCAGTTTTGAATTTCTGTGGTAACTGCTGTCCACAGCACAAAGACACTTCTTTGATGAGGTCTGAGAGCTGCACTAGTCAAAAAGTAAAATATGAATTTAAAGGCAATTTAATAATATGTCCACTTAGCAATGTAATAATAGTAGGTTCATCCCTGGGGATCCGAGTTCCCCACACGTGGGTTCCTGGTTTGATTTATAGTGCCAGATAGATATTTCCTCCCGTCAAGTGGGCAAGATACTTGTAGATATTCTAAGGAGCAGGGGAGATAAACAGTTCTGTTTTACAATTGAAAAGCCAAGACATAAGAACATCCCTCAATTCAGGCCAGTGATGATCCTCCAAGGAAGAAAAAGCACTCAGCATTGTGTAATATCCTATTTTACCTTAAACACTCAAGATAAATTAAATATAAATACAGTTATTAACTGGTAGAATCCATGAGTGCTACAGCTTCTGTTACTGGTAAGTTGACTGAACTCACGTTTTACTTTTTGTATTGATACTAAAGTAGGCAAGAACAGTTCTTATAGGCTGGGCTCACAAAGTAAGAGGCTCATAGCTCTCACCCCTGAGAACTAGGCACTGATAACCTTCAGTTTTAGAGGCAAGAGATTCTAGCTCCAGGAATTCAGGTTAGAGACTTACTATTCTGGCTTCTGGTTTCCTTTGGTCTAGCACTCAAGGACTAAAGTAATCCTCAGCGCTTAGCATTAAGTATGAACACAGCAGTTTCCACTAGCACGTCTCAGTTAGTGTTAGAGCTCTAATACACTGGGTGTCAGGAACTGTTCTAGTTTGCCTCTCTGTTGCTATTAAAAACGGATCAAAATCAACATGGGGAGGAAAGTGTTTACTTGGCTTACAGCTCACAGTCTGTCATCACAGAAAGCTGAGTCAGGACCTCAAGAAGGAACCTGGAGTTGGGAACTGAAGCAGAGCCCATAGAAGAATGCTGCTTACTGACTTACTCTCTGGCCTGTGCTCAGCCTGCTTTCTTGATACAACCGAGGGCCACATGCCCAAGGGTGGCGTCATGCACATGCCCTCCCACATCACTCAACAGTCAAGAAAATTCCTCACAGAAATGCCCACAAGCCAATGTGACAGAAGAAATTCTGCAGTTGGGATTTCCTCTTCCCACACGTGTCATGTTGACAACTGAATCTATGTAGCACCTTTGGCCTTCAGCACTTGGCAGCTCCATGACACTCTTCCAAGGCTCTTCCTGCCTGCAGGTTCAGCCTTACCTTCTTCCTGTGGTAGTTCTTTTATACATCTACTGTCTTTCATTGTCAACACAAGTGCCACTCTGCTTCCACTCTGCTGCCACTCAGCACTACCATCTCATCCCTTCTGCTTATAATAAAAATCATAACAGACAAGGAAAGCTCATTCAGGGGAAGTCTTTTATTGGGTTTATAATATGGGGTCAGGGGAGAAGAATGTCTTCCAACTGACTTTATTTATTTTTATTGTTTGATTTTTTAAAAAATTACTTTTATTTTATGTCTATGAGTGTTTTGCTTACAAGTATGTAAGTGTACCCGTGTCGTGTTATGCAATGCCTGTGGAGGTCATAAGAGGGTGTCAGATTCCCCTGGCAGTATAGTTACGGACAGTTGTTAGCCACCATATGGGTGCTACAAATTGAACCTAGGTTCTCTGCAAGAGCTCTTAATTACTGAGCCATCTCGAAAGCCCCTCTATCTGAATTTAAGAATATATTGAACAACTTTATTTTTATAAAAATGTAAAGAAAACTTTCAATAAAGGTATGAAGAAAACTGTAAAATTAGCAGTACTGAACGACATTTAACAATGCTTAAAGCTGCTTTATCCCTGTAGCAGGTGCCTAAATCAAGCTGGATCCCTCATCTGCCTCATCTTTGTTAATACTGGCCATTCTTAAAATATCTCATACTAACACAATTATTTTCCCATCATCAAAACTCTATCTGTAAGTCTTGGGCCCTTTGACTGAACAAGTGTTCTTGCTCTGTGATTTTGCTCTGCAAACTTTAATGAAAAAAATAACTGTAATTTAATTTGTGGAAATAATGCACAGAGGAACCATTCTAAGTCCCAAGGGGTGTTTCTTCTCCTACTCAAATTGTATCTTACTGAATATTCATTTCCATCATCAGTTGTATAGCACACTTGCCCGAATGACTTTGATAGTTCACCTGACCCTGTATGGGTTAAAATTCCAGTAACAAATGGAAAAAAAAATCTTTAGAACAATAATTGTTAGGGTAAAGATGTACTTTACAAAACCATGACAAAAATTCCCCTTGGGGCTAGAGAGATGGTTCAGAAGTTAAGGGTCCTGGCTGCTCTTGCAGAAGACCTGGGTTCAATTCCCAGAGCACATATATGGCTAACAACTGTCCCTAAACTCCAGTACAAGGGATCTGATGCCACCTGACCTCTGCTTACACAGCATAACGTGGGTGCACCTACCTACATGTAGTCAATACATTCAAACACATACAAAAATAATAAATAAAATTAAAAAACAGAAATATCCCCCCAAATTCCCCAATATTCATTAAAATAGGAAGCAAAGGATAAATTCAGACTACATTTAAAACCCTAAATTAAATGGCCTTCGAATATCCTACACTATCAATGTAATCTCTTCCTACACCGCCAGTACTCAAACAAAATAGACAATACTGATGCATTCATTTGAGACTTCAGATCTGTTCATAAAAATTAATCCCTCTTTCCAGTATCTACTGGGTCAAAATATCCTTTCATAACTTTTTTCATTGTAGTGAATCTCTGCTTTGCTTTTCTTCATCTACCTTCAGACAAAGATAGTAAATACTTCCTTCACAACATTTTGGGAAGGCAACAATGATCTGTCCTGTCATGACCTAAAGTTCACTAATGTCTTCTCATATTTTTATGAATTCCTCAATTAGTATGTAAACTATTTTAAGTTGACTTCGTGATTGAGACATGATGCAATGTATAAACAAGCTGCTACTGTGTTTAGAGACAATAGAAATAATTAATGTGATTTAATTTTCTTTACATCATGAGAAAGTTGTAGAAAATAAATTATAATTTATCCAGATATAGTTTATTATTTAGAAAAGGATTTCTAATGAGGAAAAACTAATCAAAAACAACTCACATAGTGATATTTGAGATGATTTCCAAAATTAATTCATATTTTAGATAACATACCTTTTATTTCTAAAATACTGACACTTATTTAGTAACTCACTGATTTCTCAGTAAGGGACCATATTTTTGGAACATAAACATGACTAGGTCCTCTGTAATCTTTATAATACTCTTTTAAATTTTTTATATATTTTAATAAATTTTTGTGTATTTCATACACATTTTAGTCATCTTTATACCCTCTTCCTCATTGGCACCCTACCATTGGCTCCCCCTGCCCATTGGAGTCCATACATTCTGTCACTTATGTTAAGGCCTTATAGTATCAAGTTAGTGTCTCTAGAGGTCCCTCAGTGCATCATGCACTGGCATCTGTAAGACTATCTAGAGTCATTCCCGTAAAGAAGATCAGCTCTCCCTCACCTAAGAGTAATCAGCTGCCCAATAGCACTTTGGATAAGATTGGGGCTGCTGTCCATTTCTGCGGTTCTTTGCTGGGTTTTTGTCTGCTTGAGTTTGCATGGGTCTTGTGCATGTGCTCACCATTGCTGTAAGTTTATATGAGCAAGGTCTTAGCAGCCTGTAAGACTTTATTTCCATCTCAACTTTTATCAGTGAAGCTCCTTCATGCACAGAGGGCAATGAACACAAAGGGCCAAAAATAGTGAAAGCGTAGAGAATAAGAATCTTCAGACTGTGGGTCCTTAAACAGGATGTCTATATTGAAGTTCAACCACCCAGGGCTCAGAGACCACTGAGGAAGAAAGGTTGGAAAGATTGTAAGAGCTAGGGGAGAAGGTTCATGACCATAAGCTTCCTTAACAATTTTGTTATTCAGATTTTCCTAAGTATAGAAAAAATGTCACTGCTTTTCATCTATTTGTGAATGAATGACCAAATAACTGGAGTTTGGAAACAACTCATGAAATCAACTTTCTGAAAACCACCTCAAATCTATTGCTAATTATGATCTCACATCTGATCTTTTTCCTTTATATCTTTTGTCTTAGAAAATGGTTGGTGCTTCTGTA
The DNA here is from genome assembly GCF_000622305.1 of Nannospalax galili. Classification (NCBI taxonomy): domain Eukaryota; kingdom Metazoa; phylum Chordata; class Mammalia; order Rodentia; family Spalacidae; genus Nannospalax; species Nannospalax galili. The sequence goes on from NW_008348789.1 coordinate 4,203,385, forward strand.
ATACTTAAATGCTACTCAGCTCCTATTAACTTCATTGTTCATTATACAGTTGAGACATTCTTACAGATTAGAAACAAAAAAAATCCATTTCACACAGCAGATTTTGAGATTTTGTTGCTTTTTTTAAAAAATTATTCTTCATCAATGCAATATCCCAAATTTTATGACTCTTGTCCTCCAGAAGAAGGACTTATCTCACTTAGATAACTCTTTCCTCATCCAAATTTACCAGGGTCTCTTTGAGAATCCCAAATAAATACTATTTGCTAATGGATTGCAACATAAAATAATGAATGTTAATGAAGGATTTGCTAGTAATAATTGAAAATTTTCTTTAGATTGTTGTCTTCTGCCAAGAGCTTGGATCTTAGTCTTACCAGAACTGGTTAACCAGCTGAAGACTCACAGCAATGGTGACAGCATGCACAAGTTTTATGCAATGTCAAACCAGACAAAATCCTAGCACAGACATGAGGTAGTGCATAAGAAATTTCACCTGAACCTAAGGAATTTTTGGCAACTGATATCTGCTCAGAGGGGGAGAGACAGTATATTACAAGGATGTGACACCTAGTGGGCCCAGAGGATGGACTCAAACTGAAAGACATTTGTAGATGACTCTATAGGTCATAATATTTGTACATAAAATATTTAATATACGTGCTTCCAAGAGAAGCCAACAATGTTCGAGCAGGACCTTTGACTTATCTTCACATAGATGGAACTGGTAAAAGAAAGGAGCCAGGGGCTCCTCCCAAACCCATGGGACCCCTGAGGAACAGATCCTCTAATGACCTCAAGAGAAAAAACAAATCAGTTTGTCTGGTCCAATTGTATGTCCTTAAACACCCAAAAGGGAAGTATAACCAAAGATTAAAGGGGCCAA
>NW_008348789.1:4204963-4207635 GCF_000622305.1 Nannospalax galili
CTTAGTCTTACCAGAACTGGTTAACCAGCTGAAGACTCACAGCAATGGTGACAGCATGCAAAAGTTTTATGCAATGTCAAACCAGACAAAATCCTAGCACAGACATGAGGTAGTGCATAAGAAATTTCACCTGAACCTAAGGAATTTTTGGCAACTGATAACTGCTCAGAGGGGGAGAGACAGTATATTACAAGGATGTGATACTTAGTGGGCCCAGAGGATGGACTCAAACTGAAAGACATTTGTAGATGCATGTCAGACTCTGTAGGTCATAATATTTGTGCAGAAAATATTTAATATATGTATATAAATATTTATGAAACTGGTAGGGGAACAGTAGGTGGAGGTTTAGATGGGGAGGAGAATCTGGATCTAAATATCATCAAAATGTATTGTATGAATTTTCAAATAATAAAAATTCAATAAAATGTAAAATTAAAACAGCTCTTCATGTTTCTATGAATTGTTTTGTCTATGTCACGGGGCACACCACTAATCACTTTATGAACTGCTAACTAGTAAAGCTGATGTATTTGGGACTTTTATGTGCAAACATTCGTAACATTACATTGTAAGTTATTTGAATCTTTCTCCCAACTTGACCCATCCACAGGCATCTTCATAAATTAGCTCATTATGGTCTTTCATGAGGAAATTTTGTCTATCGAGGGAAGCATCACAGGAAGGCTGCTTTTGAATCTTATTAAAAACTTAACAGGTACTAATAGTTATAGCAGTGAACATTTGTGTAATCAGTTTTTGTGTTTTCATTTCAGAACTAAAGAGATAATTCAGAACTTCATATCATTAGGCCAATCCTAAAAGTAACCCCCAAAAGATGATTCACAGAAATCTTCTAGAAGGTCTAGAAGTAGCCAACATTTATACCCTGAGAACTAAGGGCTGGAAATTTGGCTCAATGATGAAGTCACTGAGTTTGATCTCCAGGATGAAAAGGGAAGGAAGAAAGAAAATGGGCCCAAGTGCATTAGAACTAGCTGATGGACCGGGTTAGTGAAAAATTAGAAGATTTCCATGTCGTTTCTGTTGCGTTTGCCACCTGCTTGCTTTCAGTTGTGCATCATTTTCTATAGTCTGGCATTTGTTCATTTCTGTTGCCTCCCTTCTTCTTTTCTTCCAAGTTTCTTACAATTGTTCAGCTCATAAACATGCATTTCAACACCATTCTTTGATTATCCAAAACATATCTGCTCTTCTTCATCTTTCCAATTTATGAACATGAGAAGCCTAGATTTGCCTCCATAAAACAAATACTACACAATTCAAATTCTCCTGAAAAGATAAGCCAGTATAGCCAATGAGCTTTCATTTGCAACACCATATACCAATGACCCTTACTAAATTAACCTCTGACATTTCCAGTTTCCTCTCTCCCAGAAGAAAAATCATTACAATCTATTGATCAGACTGCCAGTAATTCAAAATTTGAACTAAAAAGTTTGAACAGGAGAAGAGAGAAATTACTAAATAGAAGCATAAAGTTTAAAATATGGAATCCTTAATATTTGAAGGCTTGCACTCAATGTTTCCTAATTAGCAGTTTCTTTCATTCTGGATTACATTTATCTATAACATACAGTACTTCCTTGCAACCAGGACACATAGACCTGTTTGGCTCAGGATAACACTTCATGTAGTCTAGAAGAGTAATGTTACATTTTTTTCATTTCCGGAAGCACATATCCTATATAGAAATCACTACTGCTGCAAATTGCTATTTGATTATGATTTCGAAGTAAGTTAATACTTGAATACTTTGGCAATATGCTTAATGAAATTATTGACACATTGCATATGAACATATTCTAAGAATTATTCCAAGACCATAGGAAAACATCACTAAGTTTTCCAGGAACTCTTAATAATGCCACCTGCATCTCCATTTTAATCAAAAGCATAACTATTGGGCGTCATGTATTTGCCTATAAATTTGTTGTCTGATAATGAGGGAATCTATGGAATTGCTAAAAATTCTTGACCTTTCATCAATGAGACAAGGATAAAGGAACAGATTATGCATTGCTTTATAAACATTCTAAATCTTCATTTATCATATTCTCATCAAGAATAAGTGGTATTCTAATCCAGGGACACACACTCTGTAATCTTTATTCTTTAAAAGTTGGTCATTTGTGACCTTTTGTGTGTATCACACTCTGTTATATAAAGAAGCTTCACTGGTGAGAATTGAAGGATGCATTAGTTTTCTCTCTACCCCGATCCTGCTATGCTGCATGAGTCTTAGATGTAGAGGTTCCACTAGATGTGTCAGCTAGGACTGGGCCTCTCACAGACTTATATTCTCTGTGTATGACCAGTTATGGGATTCTGCAATAGCCTCCATCTGTTCCAGAAAAAAGCTTCTTTGATGAGTGGTATATGGTATACATGTCTATAAGGATCCATATTTAGCATAAAATAAGAAATCTCATTTGTCTAGAAATATGACAGAGATAGGGTTTTCTCTAGGATCTGTGATCTCTCCAGGATGGGAGGCAGCTCATGTGTGATACTCCAAACAGTTTTTGGACCAGTGGTTAAAGATAACCTATTGGGGCCACTGGAACTAGAGCTTTTGTCTTAAAACTCCTGTTACTTTATGAACTACAAGGAATTTAGGCTAATTTTAATGGGAATGTTCACTTATTTTA
>NW_008348789.1:4212012-4214452 GCF_000622305.1 Nannospalax galili
GAGGGATGCACTAGTGTTTTCTCTACCCCCTATTCTTCTATGTTCCATGAGCCTTGGGTGTAGAGGTTGTTCAACTGCAGCTGTGTCACCTAGGACTAGGCATCTCTCACTTATATTCTCTGTGTATGACCAGTTATGGGATTCTGCAATAACCTCCATCTGTTCCAGAAAAAAAGCTTCTTTGATGAGTGGTATCCGGTATACATGTCTGTATATATAAGGATCCAAAGTTAGCATATGGTAAGAAATTTCATTTGTCTGGAGACAGGACAAAGAGAGAGTTTTCTCTAGGATCTTTGTCCTCTCCAGTCATGTGTATCTGGCTATGTTTACAATGCCACCTGTGATTTCATTCTCACTAAGAGGGCTTTAAGTCCAAGTAGGTAGCTATTGATTATTCCCCAGATAACAGTGCCACTACTGCACCAATAGAGGTAGTTATTGTGCTGGTCATTATGGTTATTAGGCTTTAGGGCTGGGTTGGATCATTGATATGTCTCTCCTCACAGTTTGCATAGTATCATCTAGCATTATAAGGAATAAATTTCAAGGCTTCTAGGATAGTTCCTGCTCCATTACTCCAAGTCCTGTATCTGAAGTAGGTCCTGTCTTCAGCAGTAGGGTTTTATCTTCTAGTTCTGGGAGATAACCAAGAGCTCTGGCAATAGCCTGTGTTATTTTGGGAGTCTCTTAGACCACTCTCACCAACCACTCAAAGGTAGGTCTCTCCTGTCTAGCACTGTGTTCCTTGTCATCCAGCCCCCAGGTGTACATAAGCACTAATATTTAGACACTGTGTGTGCATTTCTCAGGGGATTATGGGGTATCACATTTCCTTCTGGGTTCCCTAGCCCCCAAGATCCATTCATCCCTACTCTTTCTTCCTTCTATCTGACCTCTCTTCTCCCTCCTCAGTCCCAGCACCCCCATTATCCCCTCCTCCTGAGTTCCCTACCTCCCACTGTGGCCCTCTGCTTGTCCATCCTTCCTTATTTCTCAGGGGATTATGGGGTATCACATTTCCTTCTGGGTTTCCTAGCCCCCAAGATCCATTCATCCCTACTCTTTCTTCCTTCTCTCTGACCTCTCTTCTCCCTCTCAGTCCCAGCACCCCCATTATCCCCCCCTCCTGAGTTCCCTACCTCCCACTGTGGCCCTCTGCTTGTCCATCCTTCCTCCTAGCCAAACACTCCCACTCCCTGCTCCCCGTAACATCTGTTCCCTATTATTTCTTGTTCTTTCTTTTCCTTTACCTCTGTATGTCCTTTCCATTTTCCGGCTCCTGGTGTTACATCAGGATATATGCATTTAAGGGATTGGTGCTACAATTCACAAATGAGGGAGAACATATGTCACTTGATTTTCTGTATTGGTATTACTTCACTTAGTATAACACTCTCTACTTCCATCCATTTACCTGAAAATTTCATAATTTCTTCATTTCTTACTGCTGAGTAGAATTCCATTATGTAAATGTGCTACATTTTCATTATCCATTTGTCAGTTGAGGGACATTTAGGTTGTTTCCATTTCTTAGCTATTGTGAAGAGAGGAGCAACAAACATGAATGTACAGGTATCTCTGCAGTAGGATGAGTCCTTTGGGTACATGCCAAGGAGTGATACAACCAGATTATACGGTAGAATATTTTTAGTTTTTTGAGAGTTCTTCACAATGATTTCCATAGTGGTTGCATGAGTTTCCAATCCCACCAGCAGTGAATGAGTGTTTCCTTCTCTACACCCTCACCAACATTTGGTGTTTTTCATTCTCTTGATTTCAGCCAGTCTGACTAGCGCAAGATGAAATCTTAAAGTGCCTTTCACCTGCATTTCTCTAATTACTAAGGATGTTGAGCACTTTTTAAGTTGCTTCTTAGCCCTTTTCATTTCTTCATTTGAGAACTGTGTGTTCAGGTCTATAACCCATCTTCTTATTGAGTCATTTATATTCTTGTTTCTTTGTTTTATGAATTCTTTGTATATTCTGGGTACTAATCCTCTGTCAGCTGTGTAGCTGGCAAAGATATTCTTGCACTCAGTGTGTTTCCTTTTCGTTTCCGTGGTTGTTTCTTTTGCTACACAGAAGCTATGTAGCTTAATGAGGTCCCACTTATTGATTGTTGACCTTAACACCTAAGCAGCTGACATGCAATTTAGAAAGCCCTTTCCTATGTCAGTATCTTCTCTCCCATCCACGACTCAGGAACCATTATGGAAGTGGGAGTAGAAAGACTGTAACAGCCAGACGTGGTCCATGAACATAGGGAAGCAGAGGCTTTCTTGCATATTTGAAATTGGACAATGGTGGTATTGAACACAGGACCCACACCAACTCAATCAGACAAGGGCCCATAGTAGAGCTAAGGGAATGGGTGGTAGATCAGCCCTAATCTGCAAACTATTGGAGACTGATTAATACTGGGTAAGGGAGAGTAGAC
>NW_008348789.1:4215052-4215206 GCF_000622305.1 Nannospalax galili
CTAAAGACTATATAGCAACTTTTAATAGTTTGAGATTATTCATCATTATAGTAGATTTAATGAATTAGTTTATCAGTGTATTTGGAACAAAAATTTAAATGATAATATAGTTAAATATTTTCTTTGGTTTACAAAATGTTTTCATGTGTTTTTT
>NW_008348789.1:4215248-4216960 GCF_000622305.1 Nannospalax galili
AAATAAAAACCATCAGCATTTCAGGAGGTACAGAACTTATGTTCGTTAAAATTATTAAAATTATTTCTTCTTTAATGGGAGCTCAATATTTTGACTAAAATAACTTCCTGCTGCCTTCTCCTTCTAGTCTTGAATGTTGCATACTCTGGTATAGATAATCAGCAAATCCAGGCTTTCTCCTGTGTCTTTATAGCTCTCAAATTACATGTCATACATTACTTAATGTCTTTTTCCAGAGGTACTTGTCCACTCAGTTGCTGATGGTTTTTATTTTAGTGCTACTTCTTGCCTGAAACAGCAGAGGAAGGTCCTAACCTTACATACTGACAGTGTTCTTTCTTACTCTTGAAAATACTCAAAATAAGACACCTTTTTCTTTAGTAGTACTATGATAAGTGATGAACACTTAGCCTTTCTAAAAGATTCCCCTCAAACTCACTTCTTCTCAGCATGAGCTTGCTCATCCTTGACAATTTATTTGGTTTAAACAAATCACCTTACTCAACTCTCACAGCTCTATGTATATAAGAATTGTCCATCATCTTGACTGAGATCCAGTTTGTTCTCTAGTATTTCCTGGAAATTTTTAACTCTTGACTATTACAGTAAAGAAAGAACAAAAGAATATTAATTATAAAATCAGGATGTTTAAGCATAATATAACCCTACTTTATTTTCAATAAAAATAAAGCATGTGCACATGTTTTCTGTGATAAATTCTCTGTTCTGTAAGTACTCTGTAATATGTCCACCACACAATAGCACAACATGATTTTGCTCTTAAGTATAATTTGTATAGTTTGTAAGCTAAAAATATTTTTAAATTTAAAGTAAATGTTCATGGATGACAGGATATGTGAATGAGATTATACTTGACTTACAAAGCCTGAAATATTTACTATCTAACTTTAATTTGAGCATTAAAAATTTCAAACCTTCTTTGATAGGTTTACCCCACTCAGGATAGCATTGCAAATTTACAGTTCAGTCTCCTCAAACTGTGCACATAGTATGTCCCAGTAAAAAAATAAATTTAATGATATTCATTTAAATAGATTTGCCTAAAAGACAATCTACTACTAATATACTCATACAATATAAACTTGGGTGGAATTATCCATGCAAATGAAAACAAATCCTTAGCTCCTACACATTCGGGGAAAAATACTATCTGTGAGACAATAGACTATAACTGGATTGGAAGGAAAGCACAATTCAGTATCTCAGCATTCAGTTCAAGAAAATGTCCTCTGATCACTGCTTCTAATTGATAAATTTTCATTACCAAGTTAATGAGAGGAAATAGGCTCAAATTTATTGCAAAAAATACAGTGCTAAGCTGACACTTTATTCAGTATTTTAAGGTTGTTTTTATGAGATTAAAGGACAAAGACTGCCTTCTGACTAGGTTCTAAATCTAAGTAGCTTGTGGATATTCAGTCTGAATGCAAAGACAGAGATAAAAAAATAAATAACTCCAACATTCAAGACAGATGAAAGAATTTATCACAAAAGAAAACAATGAATAAAAATAGTGTGCTAATAAATCAAAGCATAAAATTTAACTTTAATGAAATGAAAATGTAGCAGAATTCAGAACATTAAAAATATTTCTTGAGACCTTCAAAATGTTACAGAATATATTGTTAATATGCTGAAAAATTAAGTTTTAAGAACCAAAGGAAAAATAGATGTCAGGAGAAACTTATCAA
>NW_008348789.1:4216970-4222560 GCF_000622305.1 Nannospalax galili
AAGAGAAACAAAGAATAAAAAAATCAATAAAGTACTCTGTATGTGTCTTAGTTACTTTTTATTGCTGTGATATAAACACTGACCAGAATCAACACTGGGAGGAAAGAGTTTTTATGGCTTATATCACATTTCATCATCAAGGAAGCCAAGCAGGAACTCAGGACAGGAACCTGGAGCACAAAACCTGGAGGATAGTTGCTTACTGGCTTGGTTCCCTGGCCCCATGCTCAGCCTGCTTTCTTATACAACAGGACAATCTGTCCAGGGATTGCACTGCCCACAGTGGGCTGGGCCATGCCACATCACTCAACAATCAAGAATATGTCCCACAGACACGACCACAGGACAATACAATGAAAGCAATTGCCCAACTGAGGTTCCCTCTTCCCGGGTGTGTCAACTTGATAACTAAAGCTATCCAGCACAACATGTAAATTCATGGAAATATAAACTCAGTCCATGCTACAAAATACATTTTGAGACTATTACAAAAAATAATTTATTAAAAGATAGTCTTGACTGTATCATAATTCTCCCCAAAGCTGCATAAATAGAAACAAGAAAAGAAAACCTATTACTGAGAATAAACAGCAAGAAAGAGACAAAGATTACTAAGAACCTATAAATAAGCACCACCTTTCAGAAGCAGTATTGTATGAATAATGATGAAAAAAATTGAGGACAAAATAAGTACTTGATATCACAATAGAAAAAGACATCAAGTACCAAACAGCATGAATGAATGGATAAGAAATAATAAATCTATCAGGGTTTATCTAGGCAAAGAAAACTATTCAGTTTGATAGTGATTAAATTATTTATTGCTACTATTATAATGTGCACTATGCAGAAGATGGTTAAGAAATCTGTACTTTTGTGTGTAGTGTGGGGATGATACTATGGAATAACTAAGGCAAGAATATGAATTAAAATTACAGAAAAGTAAGAAAAATATTTACAGTTTATGAGAATACACTGCTCCATATCCGACTCTCATTTTTTCCAGTCATAATGATTGACTAACACAAGACAAATTGGCATCTTTTCCAATACTATTGCACATTCATATACATTTGGCCAGAGGTAGTGGACAGTTTCTGTAGAAGACAGAGTCATTAATGACTAGGTGTTCTCCAAGTCACAAAGGTCAGCTGGTGGGTATGCTTCTGCACAGGACATGGTTTTGCCTACCCTAATCTTTAAACAACAACAAAATACCCTCTTTATATAGGCTCATGGAATAATATGTTTCCTTATAATTTTTATACAATCTCATTAATATCTATCACTTTTCCTTCTAGCCCCCCAGTAACACTCTCTCTCCCTTTTCCAGTTAAAAATACCTCCCCTTTTTTCCTTGTCCTCCTGGATAACACCTTAGTCCTACTTTCCCCCTCTCTGGAGCTACTTCTTCACTTCTGCATGGTTCCTTTTCCTGGATCTTGTGTTACTTCCGGTTACATATTCACACCTAAAGATTCCAAGCCAGGATCCACAAATGAGAGAGAACATGCATGACTTGTTTTTCCAAGTCTGGGTTACCTTACTCAATAAAACAGTTTCCAGTTCTATCCATTTACATGCAAATTTCATTGATTTTATTTTTCTTTATAATTGAATAGGACTTCTTTGCATAAATGTACCAGATTTTAATTATCCATTCTTCAACTGAAGGACTTTTAAATTGATTCCATATCCTAGATACTCTGAAAAGAGCTGAAATAAGCATGGCTGAGTCAATATCTCTGTAGTAAGAAATTGAGTCTTTTAGGTATGTGCCAAGGAATAATATAGCTGAGTCATGTGGTAAATCTGTTTATAGTTATTTGGGAGGGGTTCCACACTGGTTTTGAGAGTGGCTACACCAGCACTGAATGTGTGTTCTCCTTCCCCACATACCTGCCAGCATTTATTTTCAGTTATTTTCTTGATCTTAGCCATTCGGACCATAGAAACATGAACTTTTAATGGGGTTTTAATTTGCATTTCAATGTAGTTAATTTCGAATTGTACACTTTTCAGATATTTCTTAACTTCATCCATTTTTATTTCTTCTCTTGAGAACTCTCTGTTCAACTTCATAGCCGGTTTTTTCCCAAAATTTTTAAAGAGTTTTTGTGCACTTCATATAGTACCTCTTAATCAAATTTAAACCCTCCTTCCCCTTCCCTTCCTCCACCAGATTTCAGGTATTCTGTCATACCCAGTCAAGCATTTGTACCCACATGTCCCTTGGTACAGGTTAATCCACTGGAGTGCAGTCAACCACAATGGCTGGCACAACAAAATATCTCTATTAGTGCAGCAGTGGCACTTTTATCTAGGAGAAAATCAGAAGCTATCTAGTTGGACTTAAAGCATTCTTAATGGGTGGGAACTCATGGGTGTCACTGTAAATATAGCCAAATACACATGGCTGGAGAGATCATAGATCCTAGAGAAAACCCTATCTATGGCATATCTTTAGATAAATTAAATTTCTTACTGTATGCTAAATATAGATCCTTATATTTACAAACACGTATACTGTATACCACTCAACAGGAACTTCTATTTTTCAGCAGGTAGAAGCTATTACAGAGTTCCACAACTGGTCACACACAGAGAATATATGTGTAAGAAATGCCTAACTGTAAGTGAGATATCTACAGTAGAACCTCTATACCCAAGACTCATGGATCATAGAGGAAATAGGGGGCAGAGAGAATACGAATACATTCCTCAGCTCTCAAGAGTGTAGCCCATTTTTTAATTGAGGATTTATTTTCTTGATTCATTGTGATTTCTTTTTAATTTTATATACTCTGAATATTAATCATCTCTCAGATGTACAGTTGACAAAGATTCTCTCCCACTCTGCAGGCTTCTTCTTCAACTCACTGATTGTTTTCTTTCTGTACAGAAGCTTTTTTAGTTTAATGAGGTCCTATTTATCAGTTTATGGCCATATTTCCTGAGCAAATGGAGTTTAATTTAGATAGTTATTTCCAGCATATACAGTATTTAGTGTACTATATATGTTTTCTTCTAACATTTTCAGCATTTCAGGTTTCATATTGAGGTCTTTGATTTGGAGGTGATTTTTTGCAGCTTCAGGGAACATGTTGGAAGAATGGGTAGAAAGACTATTTGAACCAAAGAAACTGGATGCCCAATGCTATGTAATGCATTCTAGACATGATAGGAAAGCTACAACCATGAACTCTCCACAATATGACTTGCATAATGACAACACCAGTTGATATGCCAATGTGGATGTGGAAATTTCATGGGGTCCCATCACAAGATGAAGAGCTATAGGCAATCAGTAGATGTGGAGGGAGGGAGAATCAGTTTTCTTCAGGGATTACCTCCCTGATTTGTTATCTAATCTCAAGTGGACAGCACTAAACACATGTGCACACAGCATCACTAAATGGCTTCATGCATTACAGACACACACATACACACACACATAAATTTATGATGTTCAGAAAATTCAGAAGGACTGGGGACATAAGGAAGGATTTGAGGGGGTGGAGGGGTGCTAGTGATGTACACATAACACTTGTATATGAAATTCTCAAAAATAAAATGTTGCATTAAAAATAGCAAGAATAAAACCATACCTCTATATGTTCTGCCTTCCCAATCCTCTTGCAATCATTCCAAACTTAGTTCAATAAAGGGAAGAGCATTATGGAGAATGTAGTTCCTGTCTAGTTATATTGGCACAACAACAACAAAATAATCATTTTATTGTGTACTTATACATTTTAAAATGAAACCTTAGAATATCTAACATGTAGAGGAATTCCAAGGTTTTTCCAGATGTGTGGCACATATGTTTAAAATGTATGAATATTTTCCCAGTAATATAGTCACCATTTCAAACAGATGGTTTTAGTGGATAATGACATTGTAATTTAGTTAAGATTAAAATTGTTTACCTGTAGTCTCATTCTTAACCATATTATCAAGCACAAATCATGAAATCAGTGTATTTACAGATATTCAAAACCAAAATCATCTATCTTCCAATCATGTGTCTTCCAATCATGTATCTTCTATGAAGGAATGACTCAGTGGGCCTGAGTGATGTTTTAGCACTTAATAGTACTTGCTGCTCTTACAGAGGACTAAGATTAACTTCATGACATTGGCATGGGGCTCAAAACTTCCAGTAACTCAAGTTCCAGGGTACCTAACTCTCTCTTCAGGCCTCCATGGGCACTGCATGCATGCTGAGGACTTAAATACATACAGCAAGACACTCATACACATAAAATAAAATTAAACAAAATGTTTAAAAATGACTCAAATAAAATCCCTTCTAAATGAAGGTGAAAGAAAACAATGTAAAAGAAAATACTTGTTCAAAAGTAAAGGTGATCACAAAATATAAAAGAGTACATCTTCCTTTTAATTAACTATTCAGAGTAAATATTGCAGATACAATGAGAATTATAAATAGCAATGGAATTCTTAGCATTTTCAGTTCATCACTTATTGATAAATATATTAATTATAAGTGTAGCTTAATATTAATTGTAGGTATGACATAATGAAGAGTGGAGATGTGCTCAATAGTATGTTGTGTGTAGTATGTTTGAGGTTCTATATTTGATGCTAGCACCACCAAGAACACACCAAAGAAAAGAAAGAAGGAAAGAAACAAATAAAAGAAGCAAGGAAGAAAGAAAGAAAAAAAAGGGAAGAACTGGACCATTCTCTTTTTAAAAATTATTGTTTTTGTGTTTCCTGCAACATATTTTTAATTATACTTAGACCCACTACCACATCTGAAGGCATTTTATATCCCCCTTTTGAATTCATGTACTCTGTCATATATTGCTAACACCTATTGAGCCAGGTTTGTATCCCAAATGTCCTTCTGCATGTGTCCATCCACTGGGCTTGGTTACCTTTAATGAAACCAACTCTCCTCCCCCAGTAGTTATTGGTTGCCAGTAGTTCCCCAGCTACATTCTGGGGCTTCTTAACCACTTCCTCACTTCTGTACTGGGATTTTGTCTGCCTTGAGCTTACATAAATCATTTGAATGCTGTTACAATTGCTGTAAGATCATATAAGTTACTTCCCAACTGTCTGAAAAACTCTTTTCCTTTTGGTCTTCAACCATTTCTGGCTTTTACAGTCTTTACTTCAGCTTGGCTCTGTATTTGACCAGTGTGGAAGCTCCTTTGATCAATGATGAGAGGTGCAATTTTCTCTAAAATCTAAGGATGTATATTAAGAATACAGCGATAAATTAGGTTGGGGTGTGACTAAAATAGTTTTTTATCTAAGATCAATTAATTCCCAAGACATGAGTATTTGACTATGTTTATAGTACCACACAAGGGTTTTCTACAATCGAATGCCCCTTAAATCCAATTAGATAGCTGTTGATTATCCCAAAGATAAAAGTGCCACTACATTGTAGACTGGACACTTGTTCATGTCCACCTTGTGGGGTCTCCTCAGCCTCCTTGATCAAGAGGACAGGTGACCCACCACAATTACAGGACATTTTTATAGATGCTCATAGTCCCCTGGAACTAGTTGACCTTGGAGGGCAAGGAGCAAAAACTGTCCTTTATGTCCCTCT
>NW_008348789.1:4222617-4228007 GCF_000622305.1 Nannospalax galili
TGTAATGTGGGTGTATAGTTGAATAAGATGGCTTGGGATGTTCTGTGTGATACACACACACACATACACACACACACACACAAAAAAATAAAAAATTTTTAAATGTGTTATATTTGAGGAGGAATCTCTCTCTTTGTCATCATGTTAATTAGTAGAGGTGATGAACGTTACCATTGAAATCTACCTGATGACTTTATAGACATACACAGGCACCAAGGATCTGAGGACAAATGATTATGACTAGTAATAATCAGATACATACAGATTAGAGATTCATGCATCAACATCTCAGTGTCAGTAGCAAAAACAATGAGTCTTTCTGTAAGAAACAGTATATTTTAGAATGAAATGGATATCTTTTTTGAAGGTTAAAAACGTATTCAATTTTATGTCATACAGGGCTTATACTGAGTTCAATATTGTGTAACTGTGTTAATTCAAAAGTGAGCCTAGAAATTTTATAGCCACTTTTGAAGGAGCTATGTCTTTGCTCTGGAAACTGTTATTACTGTAATTATAAAGCTGTAATTATATCCTTCTTCTAAAAAAATATTTTTTTAAAAAAAAGTGCCACAACTGCACCAGCAGAGATTATTTGTAAGGCTAATCTTTATTGTGGTTCGTAGACTTTACAGTTGTATGGAATCTTTGACTCTTTTTCTCACTTGACAGTTTCCGTATCTTCTGATACTACAGATGCTGGCCTTCAGGGAGATAGGTTCCTGGTCAGTTTCAACTTGATTCTTCCAAGTCCTTTGTCCAAAGTACATCCTGTGTTCAGCAATCAGGTCTTACCTTCAAGTTCTGCAAGATAATAAAGGCTGTGGTAATAGTCTTTGTTATTTTGGGAGTCTCTTAGACTATCCTGATCAATACTTTGAAGGGAGGTTTTCTCTGTCTGCTACTGTGCATTTTCTTATACTGCTTTAAATGATACACATGTACTCATATATAAATATATCTAGTGTGTAGTTTTCAGTAGACTTTTGAACAAACACTTTCTCCTCTGTTTTTTCACACAATACAAGCATTATCTTTCCTCTTTCTCTCCCTGTATAGCCTTCCCTATTCCCTCCCTGTTTAATGTAGCCTCATTTTCCCCATTTCCCTCTTGATAACACCTGCCTCTGACTTTTCCCATCTCTTGACTGCCTTCTTCCCATTTACCCCATGGTTTCTTTTCATGTTTCCTAATTCTGGTGTCTACATATTCACATTTAAAGGTTTGGAGCTAAGATACACAGATGACAGAGAACTTATGTCATTTGAATTTCTGAGTATGTTATTTCACTTAGATACAATTTTTCATTTCATCCATTCATCTGCAAATTTCATCAAATTCCTCTGGAACTGGAGGTATAGAAAGTTGTTGATCTCCCTGTGGGTGCTGGAAATCAAGCCTGGGTCATCTGCAAGAGCAGCCATCTCTCAAACCCTGCAGTGTTTTAAATTCTAGTAGTACTCTTTTTACGAAATTGAGTATAAGAGTTTGGTGCATATATATTCATGATTGTAATATCTTCTTAGTCAGTTGTTCCCTTGATCAGAATGAAATCACCTTCTTTATCACTTTTGATTAATTTTAATTTATAGTTTACTTTGACATATATTGAAATTTCAATGCCTGCGTGTATCTTAGTACTGTTAGCTTAGAAATTTTTCCCATTATTTCTCCCTAAGATAGTGTCTATCCTTCAAGGTTAGATAGGATACTTGCAGACAACAAAAGGATGGATTTTGTTTTTTAATCCATTTAAATAGGTTGTGTCTTTTGTCTGGGGATTTGAAACCATTGATATTAAATTTGTTATTGAAAGATCCAAACTTGTTACTCTCATTTACATTTGTTTGTACTTTTGATCATATTTTGTGTTTCCATAATTGTACCTTCATTTGTTTTCTTTATGTAGACTCTTTGGCATAGGCATTTCTATCTTCAGTTCTTTTCTTGCTCAAAGTATTCTCTGTAGTGTAGTTTTGTGGACACAAATTCTTTCATATTATTTGTGTCATATTTTTCTTTCCCTTCCAACTACGATAGACAATTTTGCTTAGTAATGAGTTCTGTATTAACATCTATGATCATTTAGAAGTACGAATACTTTGGTCCAGGTTCTTCTGGATTTCATAGATTCCCTGAAATTTTGGGTGTAATTCTAAAGTGTTTTTCTTTATACGTGATTTGTTGTTTTTCTCAAGCAACTTTCAGTATTCTCTCTTTGTTCTAATCATAATGTGCTTTTACCATGATATGCAATGGGTAATTTCTGTTCTGGTCTGTCTATTTGGTGTTCTGTGTGTTTCTTGCATCTGTATGGGTGTGTCTTCTCTTAATTTAGGGAATTTTTCTTCTAAAATCCTTTTAAAGATATATAGAATATAGACCTGAGACTATTCTCCTTCCTCTATGGTTATGATGGATAAATTTGGTTTTTCTATGATGTCCCACATTCCTTGAATATTCCATTTTTGTGGGATTTTAAAAAATATTCTGTGCTTGCACATAGCCTTGTGGACTAACCACCTATTAGCTAAAAATTTAAGATGAAAAGAGCATGGAAGTCCTGAGAGTATGAATAAATATAGAAAAAAATACGTGGGTTAGAAATGTATGATTGATATTATCTAGACTTAAACAAGGCAGAAAGGATGCTGACCTAGGACAGTTGGAGCTAGTTAATTTTGGCATTAAAGAATTACTCTATCAAAAATAAAAAAATAATTTCTATAAAATGTCTCAGAAATATTTTTGACCAGATAACTTTGCTGTTATCTTCTTTTATATATTTATACTTTGTTTTCACTTGCATCATGCAAGAAAGTTTAGTGACTGCAAAATTCAGAAAGCAAATTTCCTGTACATTTGACATTCACATTTGCATACAAAATTATACTTAATGTATTTGAGTAACCAATCTGTTGAATGTTGGATGAAAATATTAAGGGGGGTCATAATAGGTATAATTGATTATGTTTGAATAAATGATCTTGCAGACTGAAGAATAAGCAATGGCAGTCTGAGAACAACAATGGTTGTTACATTAAAGATTAGGCTTTTAGGATGACCATCTATAGCTTTCATTAAAGTGTAGGTGTGGTAGATCCGCAGTGTGTCAACTAAGAAACTGTCTCACAGAGTTTCTTCCCTTACATATTTCAAGATAATCAACATCAGGAGATAGTTTTTATAGACTATTTGTGAATGTGTTTTATTTGTTTGTATGTTTTAGGGACTCATTGAGGGTTTGGAAACAAAAAGGAAGAAAGGAATTCTAAGACTAGAATCAGACAGATGCTTACCTAGAGTTTCTCTGAGCTTTAGAGATGTTAAGTCCATTTGTCCAACTTTGTGTTGCAAAGACAGAGACAAATACCACAGCCTTACATGGATTGCTTATCAGTTTGACCAGCTTCCCATACAATGTGCTGCCTCCTACTGATTGTGCTTTTCTGATAAGACACTAATTGGTATAGAAGGTCATTGGGCAAAATTGGGGCAAGCATGAAATGACACAGGGAAATAAGCACATTATAAGCTGTAGGAGATACTAAAAGCATTTGATTTGGGACTTCTGTTTGCCAAGCATATCTGACAGCAACATAATATGGGAAAGTTGGACAATAGCAAAGTCTTGACATTGCATTTGAGACAACTATCATAGACAGTGCTATGACTTAGACAGGATTTGTATGTTAAACTTTTATCCCCTTGGTGAAATATTGAGTATTGTAATAATCTAACTATGGTGTTTAGAGGTGGGGCTTTAGAACATGATTAATATAAGGTAGGATCAATAATGTGGAGTATCAGCATAGAATACTTGTTTCACAAGTAAACAGTACATATACATAGCATTCTGTGATCTTCTCATGTGATACAGCATATCACATCAATACTCTTACCTACAGGAAGGTCATCATCAAATTTGGCACTGTTTTCTTTGTTATAAACTTACCCAGCCTCAAGTTATTTTATTATTGCAAAGAACAAGAGAATAATACAGATAAAGTTCTTTGCATTTTTACAAATAAGGCTTGACTCAATAGCACATGTATAATCTTGGGGGTAGAGGAGGAGTGGCTAGGAGTTAATTCAGGTTCTGTTCCAGTCTTCAAGCCCAGCTCCTTGTACATGAGAGTGCCATAAAAGAAAAACTCAAAGCAAACAGCACCAGTGAATTGTTTTAGCATTGGATTACTTTTGTCACTGCTGCAACAATATAACTGACACAAGATATTTAAGGATGGAAGGTTTTATTTTGGTACACATCTTGAAAAAATAAAGTCCATCACATCAGGGAACGCATGGAGACATAAATGTAGCTAGTCACTTTGTGCTCCCAGTAAGGAAGCAGAGAGATGAATTGCTGTTGCTCACTTTTCTTTCTCATTTCTTTTTTTTCATTCAGTGCAGACATGAGAGGCATCAAGAGCATTTTAAATAGGTCTGCCCTCTTAAGAAAACCTCCATGGAAACAGCCTCACAGACAAGCCTGGACATATATCTCCTAGGTGATTCTAAATACTATTAGGTTGAAAACACAGATAAACCATCATATACATTAGAGTACTTCTTAGTGTAGCACAAGTGAGTAGGGACCATCAAAGGGAGGCTTGATAAACACAATTTACAAAGGATAACATATGTTTTTTAAGTTGAGAATTTTTAAGTTCATGAAATAGAGATGTTTGACAGAACAAGATGTTTACATTACAAGACAACATCACTGATGACTAAGGAGAAAATGAATAAAAGTAGACCCATGTCCCACATTCAAAGGAGGAAGACAGATGAAAAAGGGCTCAAAGTGCAGGTTGTTCCCTGTCGGGACTCGGGTTTGCTTTGTTCAGTGGGGGACCTACTGGCTTCAGGGCGGAGAGACTTGGGCAACAGAGTCTTGGACCCTGGTACCTATGTCTTTTCAGCAAGCTGTTCATTTTAAAATTCGGATGGTTTTTATATATCCCAAGGAACAGGCAGACACGTGGGATATGGCAATCACAAACAGATTTAGGGTACAAAGAAACAGGACATTTAGTCTGTTAGTTCGCACCAGAAGGATTCTTAAACTTTTACTCAAGGTTATCAATGCCCATCTGGTAATTTATTGGCTACAATGTTTTCTTTCTTAAAGCTAAAAGCATGGTAAACTTTTAGCTTTTAGCTCAGGAGTAAACCTTTAACCTGGCATAGTCTTTTAGCTAAGGATAGCTGAGTTATTTGTTCAGAACAAGGAGATGAGCTAAGGGTTGTTGACCAAGATGCTTTCCCACAGAGCAGGGAGCTTGCACTTATGACCAGGCCACTTGCTCCTGGCACCCTAACAGTGTTCTGCAAGACAGGGGTTATCAGAGCCACTGTTTTCAGTGCCCCTCCCTGAGCACAGAAT
>NW_008348789.1:4228532-4233092 GCF_000622305.1 Nannospalax galili
TGACTTCATCATACTGTTGCTTGAATGTTTCAAATACCATTTGCTTTCCAGTATTTTGTCTTCTGTGTTAGTTCTAAGAAACTGATAAAATGATCGGATTTTTAGAAGGTAAAAAGTATTCATGGGAATATTTAGGTTGTTTAAAATAAACATTATGGGATATGTATTTTAGTGGATTACCAAGTTCTTTTGATTTTGGAGCTAGTAGGCCTTTGTAATGTTTCAACATTTAACATTTTTTGTTCACTAAATCAGGGTTAATTAGGCATAATTAACTTCCTTTTTAAAGTGTAGCATTTCATGAGCTTTAAAAAAATGTGTGCAATGTTTTCAGGTGTTCTCTTTCAAAGTCTATAACATTTTCATCATCCTAATTTGTTTTCTAATGTATTTCTGCTGGTAACCCTTTACCTAAGCTTTCAATAGCTGAACAGTTTGTTAACATTATACTCATAGAATTTTGTTATTTGTTTTCCAACTTCATGATTTTTGAATTAAAGTTATATAGGAAAGAAGACTATATGTTATTTTATGTTTTAAAATTTTAAACATTAATTTATTTATGCATGTATGCATGTATATGTGGACATACACTTCACAGCATTTGTGTAGAAGTCAGAGGACAACATGCAGGAGTCAGTTCTCTCCTCCCACCACATGGGACCCAGGGATGGAATTCAAGTCTTCAGGCCAGACAGCAGGAGTCTTTATCTGTTAAGTCACCTTGCCAGACCATTATGGTAGTTTAGATGCACAGGTTGATCAGTTGTGGCTTAGTTTCCAAAGTGTGGGAAAAGTATCAAAAACATTAGAGCACTTATAAAGAACTTTGATTTTTAAAGAGGATTTCAGCTCCTGGGAATTCAGTTCACAGAACAAGAACTTTTTGTCAGAGTTGTGTTAGTTGGTTTGTGTTGCTGTAACAAAGTACCACATGATGAGTTACTTATGAACAATAAAAGAGTTCAGTTTGGAGGCTTGGAAGTTCAAGATGAAGGTCTCAGTGTTTGATATGTCTTCACTGTCAGTTT
Source organism: Nannospalax galili (assembly GCF_000622305.1). Taxonomy (NCBI): domain Eukaryota; kingdom Metazoa; phylum Chordata; class Mammalia; order Rodentia; family Spalacidae; genus Nannospalax; species Nannospalax galili. The sequence continues at coordinate 4,229,564 of NW_008348789.1, forward strand.
CAAAGGTAGCTTTTCTCTGTCCTCACAGTATGGAAAAGATAAGGCAACACTCTTCAATTATTTTTTAAGGGCATTAATCATTTCTCAGAAGGTTCCATCCCATAATACCAATATGATATTATATGATTTATTTATTTGTTATTAATTTATTATTTATTGCTGGATTGCAGTATGTTGCCTTGGCTGGTTTGGGACTTGCTATGTAGACCCGACAGGCCTCCAACTCAGAGATCCACTTCCTCTGCCTCTTGAGTTTTGGTGCTAGAGATGTTTTCTACCATGCCCAGACAGGATTAGGTCTGGATGAATGGTGGAGGAAGATATTCAGATCAAAGCAAAGTCTTGGAACCTAAGTTATACCTCAGCAAAGACTGCAAAAGATGTGCCTGATTTAAGTGATGCCATGAGAAGTTTGCAACTCAGAGACTCATTTGTATACTAATTTAAGGAAAAACACTGCTCTCAGATACATATTGTTTTCCTCTCTCATTTATGATGCATAAGATGTGTGAGATATTAAATATATGGATCCCAGAGAAACAATATATATTATCAGTGTTAGAATACAGGCTTCTGCAGGTCAGAAAAAAATGGTTAAAGGAAGGAATTCTAAAAGAAAGAGTCAGACACACATGAGAGGAGGTATTGAGAGCCTAATAATAAATTCTTCTTCAGGTGAAAATCATCTGAGTTTTCTTTGCACTGAGTGTGCACTGATGAAGTGTCAGATAAAATCTGTTAATGGTCATACAGCTAAGGAATTATTTTCCACTATCCATAGGCTACATCCTCCTCTCAGTCATTAGGGCCACCATGCAGGAAAACAAAGCTTCTTCAGTCCTGTCATGATTTCTGCCATTTCTGAAATGACATCTTCCTGTTATCTAACAATTACTCTTGATTGGTTATCTATGAATGACAGAGTTATGGAGTGCCACATAACTTGTTCTGGGAGGCAGAGTGTTTTGTCCTAAGGAAAGTCTATGCTGTGCAGAATGAAAATCTTACTGAAAGTAGCAGGAATGATTTGTTAAACTACATAATCACAACCAGTTCATTGTGTTATGTTAGAAATAGGCTCAAAAGGAAGCAGAAATTATAAGATTAAGTGAAGGTGGAATATCCCCAAAGGTATGGTGTATGTATATGCCATACTAAGATGATTTTGTACTAATAATTCCTACTAAGCAAAAACCCACAGAATATAGATTCAGAACAGTCCATATCTACAGACAGCTAACTTGATGAACTCCAAACTAAGATATTCTTGTTCTTGCATTCCCTCAGGTTTGGTGATATTATTCTAAAGCCTCAGGCAATATTACCAGCTATTTTCTGGCAGCACAATTATAGCTGTGATAATTGGATTAGGCTCTTTTTATCCTGTGGTTTGTTGGATGTAAAGGATATAAGACTAGTGTAATTACAATCTTTTGAGACTTACTAATCTTTGGATATATTCAAATTTAGAAACATCAGACACAGACATGGAAATAAAACACTTTAGAGGCTCCAAGGAAGATACTAATATTTATGAGAGATATAGTCATATGTAATGACACAGAGAGGACAAATTCTACCTGGGCATTGAGAATTCTAGACCTGAAACCAAGCAAAATATGAAGATGGAATTCATGGGGTGTATGTACATTTTCATTTCTTTGAAATCATAACTCACACATTGAGGGAAAATCAATTTTGGATTTTATCTATTTGGAGAATTAATTTTAAAGAGGTTTTAACACTTGAAATTCAATTTCTCCATAATATGTGATATTAAGAATGTATGTTCAATAAACCATATCTGTTTACTAAGATTTTTATCATTTAAAATGTTTACTAAGTTTTATATATTTAAATTTAATAACATAATACTTCTTCCATCATTTCAGAAATTTTTTTTGAGCCTTCATGGAAAATGTGGCAAAAGAAGAAACACAGAAAGTGAAAATTTCAGTCGTGGTAAAATGATGGATTTCTAGTCAATTTGATTACTGTGCTCTATGCGTATATTTCAGAAACAGTAAGGATCAAAACAATGAGGATCTTCCACACTGTCCCAGAAGAATGGAGAGAAATATTGTGCCTTAGTGTATGGAAAAAGTCCTTACAAATATGAGGCTGGATCTGATTTAATACTATCTCCACCTCCAAACAAGACTAACCACTTGCTTGTCCAACCATAGGTGTAATACAGGAGTTTAATGTTGTATGTAAAAGACACAAGTAAGGATTTTTTGGGAAACATTTTTTCTCTGTTCTTGGTTTACATGAGGAAGAATATTATTAAGCAAAGAAATATTTCTTCTCTCAATTTGTTATATCCCAAGATGAGGAGGAGAAATAGTAATGTTTAACATATTCAATTATATACTAACACATTCAGTTCACTTCTCCCATCCCATTTACTGTGGAGAGAAAGTAATCAGGATTACTTTGATTTTAGAAGGAAGCATCTTCCCATTGAAGACTTTCATTAGTTGCTTGATCTTGGACGTGTGCTCTGAAATAAATTTGTTTCTAAACACAAGTCACAAACACAAAGATGGTGATTATGATCCATATAAAATTATATAGTTATAATAAACCATGTAAAATGTGTTGTTTTCTGCTCCACCTTTTAAAAAAAAAATTTCTCAACAGGGAAGAGGCATACCATCTATTGAACTCCTTGAACACCATACCATGCTGGTTTACTGCAACACATTGCATCTAATTTACATTCATCTTGATAGAACAAATCAACTAGGGGAGCTAAAATTAATGAAAATGAGACAATAAATAGGTAGCATTTCAAAATTTCATTTCAATAAATAATTTTCATAAGACATTTATTTTACTTCCCATTATAATTGATTTTTTGAACATTTCACATAATACATCATAATCATACTTAGATCCTCTCTCCCATCTGCACTTCCCATAACATCCCCACCAACCAGATTTCATACATCAGTTGCATATATACTAAGGCCTATCAAGTCAAGTTTTTGTTCCCAAGTATCCCTTGGTGTGAGTTCTTCCTTTGGAGCCTGGTCATTCTGTCTAGTGTCGCGAGCCGGGACTCTGTCCAGCAGAGTCCCGGAAAGACGACACAGACACCAAGGTGAGGTTCAAGCTTCTGTTTCTCTTGCATCCTTTATTCTCTCTCTTTCATTATCTCATACACTATGATGCTGCTTCTGTTCTGTTCTATTATATCTCTCACTCTTTATTCTCTCTCACTATGATGCTGTTCGTAGGTCCTTCTATTACACACCTCAGTTCTTTATATAGCATTTCCAACAGCCCTCCCCCCAGCCGGTACCAATCAGGGCTCACACACGTGCAGCGGCCAGGCAGAGTGTAGCCCATAGGCACGTAGCAAGATCATCAGGCTGGCAGCACCTGTTTTGGGGCTCACCATACTTCAGAGTTGGGGTAAACAAGCGGGATTCACGAGCCTTGGCAATCAGCCAAGAGTTGAAGTAAACAGCACGAGGTTTGGCAGCCAGCCAGGGCTCCATCTTTGGCTGGCTCAGCTGTGCTC
>NW_008348789.1:4233124-4243110 GCF_000622305.1 Nannospalax galili
TCATTCTGTCTAGTGTCACTACCTTAGAAAGATCAACTCTCCTTCACCAAGCCAGTAGCTCCTCAGCTAAGGTTGGTGCTTCTTACCCATTTCCCCAGTTCTATGTGGGATTTTATGGTCTGAGTTTATGTCACTGAGAGTGCAAGCTGTCACTATTGCTTTAAGTCATCATGAGCACATTTCTAGTCACATGGAAAAGTGTTTCCTTGTGGTAATCCATCAGCGCTGTCTCTTACAGAGTGTTAGGTGGCAGAGGCTTAATATAGGACTCCTACAAGGGGACATGCACTCTCCAGTCTCTTATTCTCTATATTTTGTTCAGCTGTGGCTGTCTCTGCTAATCATGTCTCTTGCATGAGAAAGCTTCACTGGTGTGAGTTGAGATATACATTAATATTGTCTCTGTCCCCAGTTTTTCTATGTTCCATAAAAGGGAAGGTGCTCAAGAGAAAGGAATAATAGGAGACAGGAATTATCAAGGGGCAAATGGGGAAAATGGGGTAGTTTACCTGGAAAAGAAGGAGGGAGTATATGTATTAACTCAAAAGACTACTAAAAATACACATACATGTATATGAGTACATGTCTATAGATGAAGGGCATATAACAAGAAACACAGTGCCAGATAGGAGAAACTTCCTTTTGAGTTGTTGGTTAGGGTAGTCCAAGAGAGTCCCAAAATAACACAGGCGATTGTCACATCCTTGACTGCCTCCTAGTACATGAAGTTAAGGTCCTATTGCTGAAGTAGACATACTTCAGACATAGGACTTGGAACAAAGGAGCTGCAACAGACCTGGAAGCTTCCTCCCAGAACACTAGTGCTCATAGTATCAGAATATATTATATAAGCTGTTAAGGGAGAAAAATCAATGGTCCAACCCAGCTGTAAAGCCTAATAACCACATCAATGACCAACACAACAAATTATCTGTGTTATTGCACTGGTGGAACTTTTATCTCGGGGGTAATCAACAGATTATCTAGTTGAACTGAAAACTCACTCAGTGGTAGGGAACTTATATATGGTATTTTAAACACAGCTAAATACAAATGGCTATAGAGGTCATAGATCCTTGGGAAGAATTTACATTTGTCATGTCTCTAGACAAACATAACTTCTTACTGCATGCTACTACATATGAATCCTTATATTTACAGACAAGTATGTCTTTCACTATTCAACAAAGAAGCATCTTTTTGCAACAGATGGAGACTACTACAGGATCCAAATCTAGTCAAATGCACAGAATTAGTGTCTGTGAGACACCCAGTCCTAAGTGACACATGTACAGTGGAACCTATAAACATAAGGTTCATAGAACTTAGCAGAACAGGAGAAGAGAGAATCGTTTATTTTTTGCAGCACTGGGATGGACTTCAAAGCCTTGTGTAAACTAGACATGTAGTCCACTACTCAGCTACATTCAGTCCTATGTAGATCATTGTAAACTTAATTACTAAAGTTTATTTATTATGAGATCATAAACAAGTTTATTTTCTGTTTCTCAGTTCTGCTAAATGTTATGAGCAGGAAGCAAGGAAAAATGATTACAGCATACTTTGGAAGGAGGAAGTATTACACATGACTTTTTTTAACAAGGCCTCGAAAAGGATTCCAGATGAAAGGCTCACATAAAGTGAAAGAAAATACTTACAAAGATAAATAGCATACTTGAGGCCAACCAATGAAGAAAGTATAATTGGAAGGACTATAAAATGTCAACATAATGAATCTCTCTGAATCGAGATGTTCTGTGAACAAATATGTTTTTTATAAATGTTGTGATTTTTTAAATATAGAAAAGGCCAACAATGAACTACTGAGGAGACAGAATGAAGAAATAACAGCCCAATGAATTAAATAAATGAGTAAAGAAAGCACAGCTTTAGGGTCAAAAAATAAATAAAAGTATCGAAGAACATCTAAACTCATCAACTTTAATGAACTCTTTAGGCAGAATATAAAAACCACTTAATGGGACTCAAACATTTAATCTTTATGTGTCTGATTCACCCATGTAAAATACATACATAAGGAAACATGTTCAAAGCTCTCAAGGATAAGTATACAAAGAAAAAGTTTATTGAACCAATGGGGTTAGAGGAAAGATTATGACTGGAGAAAAAAAAAGTATTGGAATTGATAATATTATTATTAGTGTTTGTATCCCTTGTCGGTGAAATGGGAACAGTAGAAATATAAAAATGAAATTTGAATTTAAGAAGTGAATAATCAATTAAAAAGAGATTTCAAATTCTTTAAAATTTTTTTTATTATTTTTATTTTATTTGTATAAGTGTTATGCCTGCATGTATGTAAGTGCACCCATGCCCCACAATGCCCACAGAGGACAGAAGAGGCTGTCTGATTCCCTGGAACTGGAGTTACAGACAGTTGTTAGCTGCAATGTGGGTGCTGGAATTCAAACCCGAGTCTTCTGCAAAAACAGCCTGTGTTCTTAACGGCTGAGCCATCTCTCCAGCCCCTCAAATTCTTCTTTAAGAAAATATTTTATTGAATTTTTTGTGCATTTCATATAATAGATCTTTATCAAATTTAGACCCCCTTCCCCCATCTGAACCCTATACCCTCCTACTGAATTTCATACATTCTGTCATATATGTTGTCTTACCCAGTCAAATATTTGTATCCAGATGTGTCTTGGTCCAGGTTCATCCATTAGAGTCTAGTCAGTCTACCCAGATAGAGTCACTCCTTTAAGGAAAGTCTGCTCTCCCTCATCCAGGAGTAATCAGTTACTAATAGTTCCTTGGCTAGGGTTAGATCTGTTGCCCATTTCTTCAGATCTATGCTGAGTTTTGTCTGCTCAGTAGATGGATCCACACATGCTATCACCATTGTGCAAGTTCCAGTCTTAGTGACAAAATTAACTCACTTCTGTAAAACGTGTAGAAATTAAAGTGCAAAATAAATATTATATTGCTTATTATTTTCTTTCCTCAGAAACATCACTGAGTAACACAAAGCAAACGTATTTATGAACTTATATACATCTTTTGTCATCTCTTCCTAATTATGAAAATATAATTTGAGTAAAATTGTATAAGCAATATTTGCAACAACTCCTTAAAAAATATTTCACATCCCTGACTCCCAAGGCTCAGGGAGGCAGAAGGACTGAAAATGTCAGATGGGGAGGATGACCCCAAAGAATCAGAGTCTTCTAGACACCTGGTCAGATACTCATATGAACTCTCAGGATGGTGAGAGCATGCACAAGTCAAGATCAAATCAGGCAAAATCCCAGCATAGACATGGGAAGTTGGGTAAGAAAACCCAATCCAACCTAAATTACTTATGCAATTAATGACTACTGGGAAGGGGACAGATAGTGTTTTACAGGAATGTGACTCTTGTTGGGCTCAGTAGGTGGAACCACACCAAAAGACTTTAGGGAACGAGTGTGGGGCAATAGTGGGAAGTATAGATGGGGAGGGGATCTAAATCCCATCAAACTATATTGTGTGAAAATCACAAAAATTCAATGGAAAAAATAAAATTAAATAAAAAACATGAAAATTTTAAAGACTCACTATAAAATATGAATGAAAAATCATTTAATAAAATTTTCACCCGTGTGAATTAGTGTAATATCTTTAATATTTTTAATCTCTACAAGATAAGCCTAAAACTATATAATTGTTTTATTGATTTTATTTATTTGTATCATTAGTAATATGGGATTTCTGAGAAAATAAGATATGAAACTTATTGACTTAAATCTTTTAACTGAAGATTTCTTTTTGTACATTGTAAAAAGGAAAATAAAAATATTGCTGCTTGTCATTTGATATCTAATGATTCTGTCTACATTATTTTTATCACAAACCTTTGTAAAGTGCATAGCTTTGAGCTATAAATTAATTTTCAAGCTACAAAAGAACACAGTGAAAATTTTTGTTATAGAGGGAGAGAATTTCTACATTAAATTAATTACTGTTGATTGTTAGTTGATGTTTAAGCATTTTTTTTCTTATACTTTTAGCATACTGGAGATTGAATCTATGGTGTTGCAAATGCTAGGCAAACATTCCACTACTTAATTCTATCCCCAGATCTCATTTTTATGTTTTGTTTTTCATTTTGAATCAAGGTCTTACTAACTTGCTTAAGTTGGCCTTGAATTTCCTTTGTAGTTCAGTCTCGATTTGAACTTGCCTCAGTCTCCTAGTCAAGGCAAGAAAGATCTTATTTTCCATTATGAATTCACAGTGACTACTATTCATTTTTTTATTATTATTACTAATTTTATGTGTATGAGTGTATTGCCTGCAAGTGTGTAAGTACATTGGTGTCATGCAATGCCCTCGGATGTCAGAAGAGGGCATCGGATTCCTCTGGAACTAGAATTAGGGCATTTCTTAGCTGACATGTGGGTGCTGGAAATCGAACTCGGGTCCTCTGTAAGAGCAGCCAGTGTTCTTAACCCCTGAGCCATCTCTCCAGCCCCAGTGACTATTATTCTTATGAGATAATGTGTATAGCTGCTTCTATTTTTCAGTAGGAGGCCTTAGAACCTCACTTATTTACAACATACCGATGTTCATTGTAGCATTAACAATTCATTAACTTGACCTCTCCCTCTCCTAGTATGAACTGGAAATATCTTCTAGTATTAATTATGCAAAGACATCCCTGACATTCTAAAACATGAAAAATTTAGTGATGCATTTTAATTCTCAATAGTTTAGGCAGCCAACTTAAGATATCTTTTAAACATCCTGTGTGTAAACTGGTCTTTACCCACTGCAGATTTGCTTTTTGATTTTGACAACATAGGAAGCATTCATCAAATTTAGGTGTCAACACGGATGTGTTAAGATGCACCTAGATACTGGTAAATTATTTTTGTCACTATGCTTAGGTGTTTCTCCAGAGAACGCTGGTGTGTGACTTGGTGGAGGGAGTAGGAAAGATCTCCCTTCAGTGTGAGTGGGCATTACCCCGCAGAAAGGGGACTCTACCTTCAGTCCTGGACCTGCTAGACAGCCTTATCATACATTCTCTATGTGTACTCCTTTTCCTACATAAGTTGAAAAGGAAATCTTTGGTAGTTTCACAACTGAAGACAGGATGTGTGAAATGAAATCTGATGGTGTACATTGAAAGGGCCTCAAGGCATTTTAGGTCCAGCTACAAATGATCAGAAAGCACTGGAACCTTGCAAATGCCTGCTCTACTGCCCCAAACTAAAAGTTTAGGTGGACAATTACTAACAGCTAAGCTTGACGACGAGGTCATCTGTCTGATAAGCTTTAAAAAAAACAAGACGTAGACATGAACAATCATGGCTTTTGTTGAAAAGATGAGCATAATACACTGAGGGCAAGATGAAACCTAGATGCCATAGAAGATTGTACCTTCCCGATTACTCATCAAAGAGGTTTGTAGGAAAGCGCTTACTCTTTATTAGAATTCAAAATTGTTCTCTATACTCAGTGTGCCTGCTACTCTGAACTGATACCTGACTTTGGAAAACTGTTAAATAAACTACTTCAGTTTCCCTGTTCTGAGATTCCAATGCTCTTACGAAGTGAGGCTCATTGTTTTTCAAAAATGAGAAAAAAATAATAGAGCCAGACTGTATTGTTAGATTAAACAATATTGTAGTCAAGAACCATAACAAAAATAAGATATAAGGTGTTCTAAGTAAAAATAAAGTTACAGGCCTGTGTGATGGTGCATGCCTTTAGTCCCAGCACTTGGGAGCTAGAGGCTGGCTCATCTCTGTGAGTTCTGGACCAGTGTGGTCTATAGAGTGAGTTACAGTTCACCTGGGGTTGGACTGTCTCAAAAACAGAAAAAAAAGACAGAAAGGAAGTTATAAAAGAAAATTATTTAATAAAAGAAATCCTTGTGATAATATATTTTCTGTCAGTTTAAATAAAAATTGAAAAATGTCATAAGCTACTAAAAACTAATATAACTGCTTAAAATAAGAATCATATAAATTGTATTATGTTATAAACATGCACTAAGTTGTACAATTGTTATGTTAAAAAAACAGACAAAATGACGTGTATTGTAAAACAATTGTATAAAGGCAAAAAGATAAATCTAATGTGAGATTGACATGTCTACCTTCAAATTCAATAAAACAGGTGCTTTTTAATTCATGCAAGATACATTAGAAATTTAGAACAAATATAATTTCCTGAGCCTTAATGTATTTTTTAATGCTGAAAAACATATTGCAAAATCCACTGAAACAGTACAATTTTTATTAGATTCTAGTTATGATGAAATAATAAAACCAATAAAAATGGATGCATTCATTACTTTTCCATCACTGTGACCAAATTACGTGACAGTAAAACTTAAAAGATGAAAAGTTACTTTGGTCCTGGGTTCAGAGATGTCAGTCCCTCACAGAATGGTGGGAACAGTGGTGTGCTTCAGCTTACATTATGGTGGTCCTGCAAGCAGAGTGAATGCTAGCACTTGGCCAGTAATTCCTGTTCCATTTACTCTGTCTCCTAATTCATGGAATGGAACTACTCACACTCTGTGTCTGTCTTTCTCCCCATTTAGTGTGCTCTGAAATTCCCCAAGGACACATCCAGAGGTATGCCTTAATCTGTTAGGTGATTATATATCTAGTCAAGTTGACGATAAAGATTAGTCATCACAGAATTTATAAAAATAAATTTGATTGCAAAATAAACTACATTAGTACTCAATAAGAATTCACTTAAAATTCATTAGGGAAATGATCAAATACTAAAGGCTAATGGAATTAGAAACACATTGTTTCAAAATTTCCATGAACAACATTTTAAAATAAACATTTGTTTTTAACTTTGCTCATTGTACCATGTGTGTAATGTTCATTAACTTTCTTTTATTATGTATATTTTTATTCAGTTTTTGTGTATTTCATACAAAACATCTTAATCATCTTTATACCCCTCTCCCCCATTCAACTCCCCATACCCTGACCCTCCGGATTTCATGCATACTGTCATATCTGTTAAAGTCTACTGAGTCATGTGTGCACCCAGGCATCCCTCTGTGCAAGTTCATCAAGTGGGGTCTAGTCAGCCTATCTAGAGTCTCTCCTTTAAAGTAAATCAGCTCTCCCTAACCCTGGAATCATCAGCTGTCAGTAGTTCTTAGTTAAGATTGGGGCCTAATGCCCATTTCCCCATTTCTATGCTCCTTCTTTTCTGCTTAATTTTGCATGAGTCTTGTGATTGCTAACATAATTGCTGTAAGTTAATAGGAGCAAGGTCCCAGGACCCTGGAAGAGGCTGTTTCTATATGGTCAGGAACCTCCTCCCTTGATTCTTATAATCTTTCTGCACCCTCTTCCACAATGGTCCCAGAGCCCTGGATGGGAGTAGTTTAATATAGAAGTCCTGTCCAAGGACCCACATTCATTCTCTACATTTTGGTCCTTTGTGGTCTTTTGTGTTCATTGCCCTCTGTCACATGAGGGAGCTTCATTGATGAGAGTTGAGAGATGCATTAGTATTTGCTCTACCACTTGTTTCACTGTGTTCTGTGAGCTGTGTTGAAGTTTCATTGTAAATGTGTTATTTTGGGTTGGGCATCTCACAGACACTTATTTTCTGTGTGTGACCAGTTGTGGAATTCTGCAACAGTCTTCATCTCTGGCAAATGAAGATTCTTTGATGAGTAGTTATTGACATATTGTCTGTAAATATAAGGATCCATGTTTAGCATATAGTAAGAAATTAATTTGTCTAAGGATATGACATTCTTAGAGTTTTTCTCTAAGATCTATAACCAATGCAGTCATGTGTATTTGGCCATGTTTACAGTACCACACATGAGTTCTGTCCCACTGAGTGAGCCTAAAGTCCAAATAGATAACCTTTGATTACCCCCAAGATAAAAGGGTCACTACTTTACCAGTACAGTTTGCTGTGCCAGTCATTGTTGCAGTTCGTAGGCATTAAAGCTGGGGTTGGGTCATTGACGTTCTGCCTTAACAACTTGCATAGTCTCTTCCAAAACTATAAGAGCTAGCCTTCAGAGAGGTGACTTCCAGGTCAGTTCCAGCTCCATTTCTCCAAGTCTTGTATCCAATGTATGTCCTGTCATCAACAATAGAGTCTTACCTTTAAGTTCTGGGAGGAAATCAAGGGCTGTGGGAAAAGCTATATAATAAGAAACAGTGCCAGACAGGAGAAATCTCCTCTGAGTTGTTGGTCAGGTAGTTCAAGAGACTCCTAAAATGCTCATTAACTTTCACAGCTGCAGAGGCCAATTTCAAATTTCAGTTTCTATTGTAAATTAATTAGATAAGTAAAGCCAAGAAAAAAAGATTTATAGCATAAATGAAGTCAAGGAGATTAGCCTGAACTTTACCTCTTTCTAGATGAATCATCTGTCCCTTAAAAATGTATTATAAATTAGATTATTATGAATATAGCTGGCTCATTATTTCTCATGTAATAGAGTCAAAAAGATTTTAACTTCTTGAAACAGTAGTGGTTGTCACATAATAAAGCTAATTTCATATATTTAGAAATAAATGTTCCAATATAGTCTGTGAATTTATTCTTTAAAATTGAATAAATAATTACTGCTAAAATGTTCTTATTGCTTGAATTTGCAGATTTTGACAGAAATCCTTGAATTATTGAATTTGGTGTATACAGATATATGCAGTAAAATAGGTTTCTGTTTCTTTTACCCATTTATAAAAATAATTTAGTATTTTCCTTTCCAGTATTTTATAGAATTAATCAAACGATCTTGTGAATATTTTATTATATTAAAACTTATAGAAGCTAAAGTATTCACACTTTAAGTCTATAACTCAATGAGTTTAGGTAGGTGCAATCAAAACCCAATTGAATTGTACAGAATTTCTCTTAACATAAATATTCCCCGTGAATGCATTTCATTCTTGACTAAATATCTAGGGAGGTGGTTACTGAATCAAAGAATAAGTTTAACTGTAATTTAAATGGAGAAAAAAAACCTAAAAGACAATTTTCCAGTATTCCAACTGCATCATACTGTTACAAGAATAGAGAATGTAACTTGTTTTCTAATATTTCCAACTTACTGTGTCATCATCTTTATTTTACCATCCCAGTATGTAAGCCCAAGGGAAGTGTCTTCCACATTCATTCTTTTGTTCTGATGTTCTGTACCTCTGAATTTGCTTACTGACCATCCTTTTTTTCTTCTTTTGTGCGGTGCCAAATATTTTGTTGTTATTTGTCCTATTTGAGCTCTGATTTTGTTTTGGCTTTACTTTTAGCAATTGATTTCTAGGGGTTCATTATAATTCTGTGTGCATCTGCTGAGACTGATAATGCAAGCGTTGTCTCTGAATATATTTTGGCAGTATTTTTTAGCATCTAGATAATATTTATTAAAGTAATGAAATTAATTTGGTAGATTTTCTTTATAGTTAGTGATTGAGGTGTATTTATTACAGTGCTTCCTTACCACAATAATACTCTTTGGTGATTTCTACAAGCTTCATAATTTTTAAATACAGATTTAATAAATATAAGTCTTTAGTTTTACAGTTTTTCATATATCATATTGCTTAAAATATATTACCACCTAGCAACCAGTGAATAGCCTGACACTTTTGACAAGAATGAATGCAGGACTTTCTCTGTTTTTTTATTGATTTAATTTATTCTCATACACAAAGAGCACACTTGCACTGTCATTATAGAATTATAAGGATTATTCAACTTGTTTGTTCATCAATTTCAATCTTGTTATCTACTCTACGTCATTTATGTTTTTATATAAATGTAAGTTTTTCTACTTTTCCAAAAAAGTGTTGGGTTTTGGTTCATAAATCATTAGGTCTGTAGTCAAAATGTTGATAATTGCCCTAGAAAACATTGAATATTTAAATTTATCAATCTCTTATATCTTTGCATTTTAGCTCAGCCTTTTAAAATGTGCCTCTTTAATTTTTTAATGTGTCCTAGTAATGCTTTGGCTTTTGTTTTGTTCAATA